>NW_009923308.1:9887-98561 GCF_000696875.1 Nestor notabilis
ACTGTAGTCTACTAAAAATAAACACATGTAGGTTGAACATAAATGGTTTTCCATGTTCACTGTTTCAGATTGCCAAGCAATAATATCCCATGCTGCTCTGCCATGCCTTTGCATGCTGCAAAGAAGTGGAGCTCTGAAAAGCAAGCTGAACATGAATAACCATTATAGTATTTGACCCTTTCAAACGTCTTTCCACATAGGCTGCAGTGATATAATTTAACCTCTTAACTACCTCCTCAATATGTAAACAAAAAAACCCCAGACCACCCACTTAGTTTTCTGCTTCAACATGAATTCAAGTGTGTATCAATATGCTTTCTAAAATGCATGTTTCTGAAGTGCCTCAATATATGCATGTAAAGGCAAGACACGTGGCACAGCCCATCCCGTTATGCCCCTGCTTCCTACATTGCCTTGAGCACCAAAGGCCGACAGCAGAGAACACCACTTCAGGTAACCTGAGGCTTTGTAGTGTGGTTTTTCATTTTGGATTTCTCTTACACCCTTATGTCCAGTTATAAGTCTTATACCCTTACCTCTTATGTCCAGTTCAACTCTTATCTTTAGTTTACAGAGCAAGAACTAAATGCAACTCACTCCATCCATAAAAGGTGGTACATAACCTTGCAGGTTATGTAGCAAGGTTAGGTAACCAACAGACAATGTCTTGGAAGACATCAGAGATACCCGAGATGTGGTGGAAGGGGAAAAAAAGCCTTCAGAGGCTGGTGACATTTCAAGTCAAATGGAATTAAGTGGGCAGGGAACTAAACCGATGATTGTATTTCTGATCTGGATTAACACATCAAAATTGGTGATCAAAATAAGTTTTCTCCTCCTGGTGCCTACACTGGATAAGGGCAGACCAAATGTGTAATGCCTACAAATCCCAATTATCTTTGCAGTTATGTGGACACTAGTGTGTGTGTAAGTGCCCAGGAGAACCAGTAAGTGGAAAGCTAATGCTGACTGGAAAGTTGTGGATAAAGGCTCAACAGAATAGCCTGGAGGAGGGAAAGCGTTTTAAGATATAGAAAAGGAAGTAAAACAATGGGAGAGGGCAAGAAGGAAGAAAGGCTTAAAATGACAAGATGATGTTATGCACATCACATGCCACATCCGTACCATTAAAGCTACCAAGCTACTCAATTTTACACAAGACATATGCACAGACATACAGTGCAACTGGAGGCAAGAGCTGGAAAGCGTGTCCCTTGTCACTGTTGGCCCATGTAAATGCGTCCACCTAAGGGGTGAAAAGTCACCTTTTGGAAATACCAAATAAACCAAATTGTACAGTGTCTGAAATCAAAACATTCATCAGCAGACTACCTCTAGGAGAGGACCAGGGTAAAGACACAAAGCAAATTCCCTGCTAATCAAGCATGTGTATGGGAATCCTCTACATGAGGAAAGGCTGGGTCTACCTTGCATCGAACACATCTGGCCCCAGCCAGCTCAAATGGACCCAACACAGGCACAACCAAGCCCCTCAGCCAAGATAGTGGTGCCTTGGGCAAAGTGTGTTTAAGAAAAGGCAAAACACTGCACGGCAGTGAGGAGTGCCAGGAAAAGATATGAGAAGCAGCTCTATTAGCACCAAAGTCAGGGAAGGAGGGGAGGAGGTGCCCCAGGTGCTGGAGCAGCGATTCCCCTGCAGCCATGGAGATGACTACAGTGGAGCAGATATCCACACTGCACCCCATGGAGGGCCCCATGGTAGAGAAGGTGAATATTTCCTGAAGGAAACTGGGGCCTGTAGAGAGTCTATGCAGAAGCAAGTTTCTTCTGAAGGACTGCAGCCCATGGGAAGGACCCACACTGGAGTGGGGGAAGAGTGAAAGAGGAAAAAGCAGCAGAAAGGAGCTGTTACAGACCAATTGCAAACCCCCACTCCCTATAGAATCATAGAATAGTTTGGGTTGGAAAGGACCTTAAGATCATCTAGCTCCAACCCCCCTGCCATGGGCAGGGATACCTCACAATAGACCATGTTGTCCAAGACTCTGTCCAACCTGGCCTTGAACACTGACAAGGATGGAGCATTTACCACTTCCTTGGGCAACCCATTCCAGTGCCTCACCACCCTCACTGTAAAGAACTTCTTCCTTATATCTAACCTGAACTTCCCCTGTTTAAGTTTAACCCCATTCCCCCTTGTCCTACCACTACAGTCCCTAATGAAGAGTCCCTCCCCAGCATCCCTGTAGGCCCCCTTCAGATACTGGAAGGCTGCTATGAGGTCTCCACGCAGCCTTCTCTTCTCCAGGCTGAACAGCCCCAACTTTCTCAGCCTGTCTTCATACGGGAGGTGCTCCAGCCCCCTGATCATCCTCGTGGCCTCCTCTGGACTTGCTCCAACAGCTCCATGTCCTTTTTATGCTGAGGACACCAGAACTGTACACAATACTCCAAGTGAGGTCTCAGGAGAGCAGAGTAGAGGGGCAGGATCACCTCCTTTGCCCTGCTCAATGTGGGGACGAGGTAGAAGAGTTGGGAATGAAGCAGTGAAGTACTTGGGCCTGGGACAAAAGGGGCTGTGGAGGGAAGGTGTTGTAATTTTTGTCTTTGTTTCTCACCACTCAAATCTACTGGCAAAAGTCAAATCTGTTTCGCCCGTAACAGTAACTGGCAGGGGATCTCCCTGTCTTTATCTAAACCCACAAGCTTTTCCATCATATTTTCTCCTCCTGTCCAGGTGAAGAGGGAGAGTGAGAGAGCAGCTGGGTGGGAGTCTGGCAGGTGGCCAAGGTCAACTCACCACAGCTGTATTCTTAAAACAGGTCAACCAGTGAAGAAATCCAACCAAGCTGTTTGTCATGGCTGTTTTATTGCAGTGAGTGGTCATATGCAAACATGGCTGTCAAGGCTTCATTATGTCGTCTTTTTAGTCAGCACCATGGTAGCCACAAGAGATTATTTCCCTCACCCCATTTCCAACTGCTTTTCAAGAGCCCCTATCAGAGACAGCTTTTCTTTGTTGGCTGAACTTCCTAATTGGTTTAATGAAAATGAGCTGGGCTACCTTAAATGTCTAAAGGATTTTGCTACCCAGGCTGATTCTGAATGAAACTGGATTGGAACATATTCCCACAAACAGCTCCACTGGCATATCTGACAGGCCAGTAATCACAAAGGAGTTAGAAGAAGGGAGGTCAGGGAATCACAGGTCTAGTGTGGAGTGTTGGCACTGCTGTTGATGGAAAAGGCTGTAAGAGTCAGTTGGATTTTGCCTTTGATCTGCCTTACTGGCCAGGTAGCCATTTCCTCTGTAGCTTGGTCTTCCAGACATATCATCATGATTTGTAGGCTGTGAATTACCATATATTTGATTTGGGGCTGAAAAAGCTGCAACTTATTTAAAGAAAAGTGAGTTTATTTTAATAGGATATTAGTTTCTAAGATGAAAACCACAAACTTATATCTGTGAATTTCTGCAAGAATCTGCAATGAGCACTCAATGTTCTCTCCCTGCTGTCCTTCTCACTAAACATAATTATCACAAGACTGGGAAGGAAAGGAAGTCCCTGAGAAAAGTAAGTGGGAACTAACACCTCTGAAGACCAACATCACATAAAGAAGAGGGTGCTTGCTTGATTTTTCAAGAAGAGCGTAAGCAAGGATGCTTTCTTGTCCAGAAAATTACCAATAGAGAAGAGGTGAAATACTTCCATTGAGTCCCACTTTCTTTAAGTACTTTTCCTGTCCTTCCAACTGCCCCAGAAACTTCAGAAGTCTTCAACACTGAACCAAGCCTTCATTTTCCAGCAGTTGCACAATAAAAAGATCCAAGTTAAAAGAAAGTTTTCTGACTGCCTGGAAGTAATTTGCCACCTTTTCACTTCCTAGGTCTGTCATCTAGCTCAGATCATCCTGTCCAGGCTGAAATGGATTTGGGTGGAGTCAGACTCCTACACAGTTGTTCCGTAGTGCTCACTCTCTTGTTAAGCTTCGTTACTTCTAATTTGCCATTGTTCTGAGCAGAACTGGCAAATAATTTTAAAATCACAACCACCTACCCGAAAGAGCAATGAGATGTGAGGAAGAAAGAGCAATGGGCTCGAAAAATTGTCTAATCTTAGTATTCCTTCAGGACTAGTCAGTATTTGTTCTGCACAATCTCTCTCAGTCAAATATTTAACAGAAGACAAGAAAGTCAAGTCTTTCACCTATCAGAGCAAGTCTCTGATATTGCTAGAACACATGAGCCCAAGGTTTTGATTAAATTGGCCCTCTTTCAATATCCCTGTGTAGGTCAACATAAAGCAATACATTTCTTGGGTCAATATTTTATCTGATCCTGTGTTATATTAAATTGATAGTCCAAAACAATGTTGTTATTAGTCTCTGATCCTGTGTTATATTAAATTGATAGTCCAAAACAATGTTGTTATTAGTCTCTGCCTCTACTGTGTCCACAGCTGCATTAAAAAACCAACATTAACTCAGTAACAAATTTAAAGAAATAAAACTCTTAATATATACTTGGTTATTTTTTATTCTAATATACTTTTATGCCTTTATACTCTAACTAAACAACTGTGAAACAAAGCTTCTTTTCTTTCAGATGTCGAAGTTGACAAGTTGCGTAATTTAAATAAAGATATTTGAGAGCCACTTAACTCCATTTTAAGTTAATAACTTCTCCCTCACAAAGCTGTTCCATTTTGTTTCTAATATCAAGGCTTAATTAGTCTCTGACTGCAGTTTGCATGTACTGTACTCAAGCTGTAACAATGCAGAAAAAAGTGAAAATAAAAAAAGTCCACTGACATCCAATTAGATGTAGATATAAACCCCAAATTATTAGTGTAAGAGGCTGCAAGTGTTATTATATGAGATATTTTCCTTCCAGGTAACTAAAGAGTAAGAAAGGGTCAAACAGCAAAAACATACAGAAAGGATAAGAGAATTGAACACTCTAGAGAATTTGGTGAGAAGACACACAGTACAGTACATTCAGTAAGAGTGAATGTTGAAAAACAGGACTGAACAGCATTGTTGAACTACATTGATAAAGACTAAAGCTAGATTTCTTATCCTTTCTTTTGGTATGTGAGTTACGGAGTTTTCCAGCAGTGCTTGAAACAAGGCATTGAACAACAGTAAACAGATTTTCCTTCTTTTTTTTTAGTACAGTATTTAACTCTGCAAACATCTCTGCTGCTTCAGAATACAGAACATCGTTATATTGATATGACAACAGCACACTGACACGTTGTGATGAAATTTGGTTGCTGTATCGTGAAACACCCATATTGACATTTCACCCAGTGAAGAGTGTTTCACTGCTAAAGAATACACGTGGCAAACCAGTGCAAACTGCGGGTGTCTGTGTTTCCAAGAACAAAAGATCATCCCTGAGAAATCTGCCTGATCTAGAACTAAGAAACCCAGTGCTATGGCAGTTCAGGTAACCCCATCATTAAACAACATTCAAAGAAGCACCAGTTTCCTGTTCTGTAAGCTCAGCATTAACTGAAAATACATTCTTACATGCTTCTCTGAAAACTCCCAATTCACTGCTGAAACTAAAGCCCATCTGATGCAAATCTGGTAACAACCAGCTTTAGCATATGCAGCTCACTAATACATGCAAGGGAGGGATGAATTCTAGCAGTCAGTTTTGCAGCTTTCTGACTTCACTTTTTTTTCCTTTTGACAGAAACAGAGACCTTTGCTCCTCTGCAGTTTGCATGGTTCTTCATTTAGGAATAAGTGACGCAAGTCAAACTCTTACCTCCTCATACACTCCAGAGCCTGGGTGAAGACCTGTGGAGCCATTCCATGTTCATGCTGTAGGATCAAACACTGCTCTAGGGTGACCGACATGGCAGTCCTATCCTTGGCACTTTTACAGCTTGTAAACCGAACACCATTTAGTCTGCGGCATATCTAGAAATGGATATACAATTCATCATTCCTTCCTCATGCATAACCTTCTGTCGGAGAACACACCTGTACTTCTCCTTAGAAAGACATAAATGTTGTAAAGACTTTGATGTCAAAAGGTGTCATCTTTGAGAAAGCAGAACTTTGTTGCATGAGTTGTAGGGAATGGAAAATACGTTTTATCTCCCCATATCTCATTCTACAGGAGGTTTAACCTGTCAGCATTTCCAAGCTACGTGCAAGCAAATGAAAAAATCGGAACATATCAGTAATAAAGAGGTGAAAATACGTATGTATACAGAAAATCAGATGAACTATGCAGAGATGCTTAGATTAATAAATACCTCAGCAGCTTGCCAAAGGATATCAACATTCTTATTTTTCCTTGCATGTACATTTTGTCCCAGAAATCTTAAAAGTTCAGGCAGGCACGTCTGACTACGAGATCGAGGTAGACCTGTAAAACAAACAAAGCCAACTCCAATTACTTGTCTGTATTCAACACTTTTACAAGGTAAGTTACGTGGAAAGCGTTCCTACGTGCCTGTTGCAAACACAATCCTTTCTTCCTGAGTCAAAACTTGTAAGGTTTGTCATTCAATTCTTAATTACTTAGTACCACCAACAAAACAGATTCAATTTTAATTAAAATCAAGTGGAAATACATATTCATTTAAAATTTCAGGGGCTCAGAATCTGATAGCAATATAATAACAGAGTGAACAAAGGGAGTAAGACTGGTGGAAGGGTCTAGGGCACAAGTCTTAGGAGCAGCTGAGGGAACTGGGGTTGTTTAGTCTGGAGAAGAGAAGGCTCAGGAGGGACCTTATTGCTCTCTACAACTACCTGAAAGCAGGTTGTAGTGAGTTTGGGGTCGGTCTCCCAGGTAACAAGTGGTAGGACAAGAGGTAACAGCTTCAAGCTGCACTAGGAGAGGTTTAGACTGGATACTGGGAAAAATTTATTCACTGCAAGGATTATCAAGCATTGGAACAGGCTGTCCGGGGAAGTGGTGGAGTCCCCATATCTGGAGGTATGTAAAAGACGTGTCCCGGGGGTACTTAAAAGATGTATAGATGTAGCACTTAGGGACATGGTTTATTGGTGGACTTGGCAGTGTTAACGGTTGGACTTGATCTTAAAGGTCTTTTTCAGCCTAAATGATTCTGTTCTACGATTAGCAATATTGTGCCTGTACTGGTCTGCTCTGCTTCACCTCTACACCTAGAAAGAAAGTAACACCTGTAAACAAAACCACAACACAGACCATCTCCCCAGGTGTTTCTAAAGACAAGGAGCTAATGAAGCTAAGACAGTAATTCACTTCAGAAATTCTGCAGTGCTCAGAATTAAGAGCACAGAGGACGGTGGATGGGGAATCAACTTCCCTTGTGTATTGTTCCTGAAGGGAATATTACCTACAAGCTGCCAGCAGACACTGCACTAGGCCTCTTGTCCCCAAGAATAATCCATTTGTTTTTTCTTTTGCCTCTACTTACTACAGACTACATCACTGCCAGGTCATAATTATCACCTGTTTTACAGTTAAATGTAAAATGTTATTCTCTCGACAAGAGTTTATGGAAAAGTATGTTTCACTTTGTATGTCATAAATATTGCCCCAGAGGAGGTACAAAACACCTTCAAACCTTCCTTACAACAAGCAGAGTCTCAGGTTGGTTTGTATAGTCTCAGTTGTTCACAAAGCATCTCTAGCACACCTACTGGTGGGGACACCGTTATAGTTTTTACTACACTTCAGTCAAAATTCCTGCTAAATTTTTATAACCACAAACCATTTGTCCAAGCTGGATTGCAAAACCAGGTACAATATGTCTACGTTTATCCAGGACAAACAGTGAAGCAGAAGGAAGTTTTGGCAGACGGTGGGTTTTCCCTCTTTGTGGTACTCATTTCACGTTGCAGGGATCAATGTAATGACAAGTAATCAGAGTAAGAGAGAACAGGCATATGGACACAAGGCTATTTTGTTTTCTTTCACTGTTAAGAAGCATGTTAATGCCACCTGTCCAACACCGCACACCAGCCTTATTCACAACTTCCAGTTACTTGAAGAAAAACCTCTAGTATAAGGCGTGTTACTTGCAAACGGCACCAGTGCTCTTTAAAAATAGAGGAAAATAAGCACAAAATTAAAACAGTTTTAAAGACATGAAAAGGGAAGGGACAAATGACAGGACACAGAACAGACTGCAGGGTTAAACAAAGTTTCAAGAAAAACAGGCAAAAGCTTAAAGATTATTTGATCCACACCAGAGGTTTGGGGTCAAGGGAAGAGGCTGAAGTAAAAAAAAAAAAAAGGCAAGCAAAATCAAAGAGGAGAGGAAGGAGCTGAATGGGAACTGATATTAAGGAAGATTAGAAAGAGAAATTTATAATGGAGAGAAAAATAGAACAAAAATCACTTTAAATTGATTAACTTTTGAACTTTACAAGAAAGTCTAATACTAGACTACTGTGTAATAAAAAGTTAAATTTTCATAGCTAAAATTTCAGAGAATTAATTATGCAGGATTATGAATGCCTGGAAGGAGGGAAACAGCTTCTGCTCTCAGCTGCATCCAAAAATAATCCAGGCGTAACTGGAAGTACAATAACATACTTCACAGACAGAATTCTTACTATCCTGTTGCATGTTGCCGCATTTGTATTTCTGTAATAAAAATGCAATTGTGGGGCCCATGAAATTAGTTTACAAGAGGTTTGATACTAATAACAACGAATCAATGAATTTTCTCCATTTTTGTGGTCACACATAAATAACGTTTATGCCACTGCCTCCCAAAAAAACAGGAACAAGCAAGAAATTTTCCTATGTAATCAGTAAAATTCAAGCTTGTAGCTATTATCTCTTTTCCAGGTGCTAGACTTCTCTGTTGCTGGCTGCAGATGCAACAATTATAGGAAAGTGCCAAAGGATAAGCAGAGGGAAAGTGATTAAGTTCCTAAAAACTGGCTGTTACTCTCTGTGTAAGTTATCATAAATGCAGAGAACGTGACCAAAATCTGCACATAGAAGTGCTGCTGCTATAACCTGTCACTTTCATGCCTTCCCCTCATGATAAACTGCCTAACTATATGTTTATACAGTACATAATGCCACTTAGAAAGAGATATAAAGTAAAAGTAAACTGACAAACGAAAGTTAATTCGAGTGACCTTTAAACCTCTTGGATCTATTCTACTTAATACTAAAGTATTAAGAGATTTCTAAGTAACTAATGCTAGCATATCATCAACATTTAACAACTACCATGAAGCAAAAAAAAGCCTGAATTGTGCTGTTCAACCAGATTTGCCATTAATTACCAAATACTTACAATCATCAGGCAAAACTTCCTTGAACTGCTCAAAATATGAATTCAACCGCACTAAGCTTTCCATGTTAATTATTTCTTGCAGTGAGGTGTCTCCAAACCTTTAAAAGATGAAGAAGGGAACAGTTAAGCCCAAGTAAAAGGTTCCTCCTCTTCTTTGAAACACTGGCATTTGGCAATATGACTACCAGAAAACGGTTTAAAGATTCATCCCATGAAATTCCTAACCATCCAAATGCCAAGTAAAGTGTAACAGAAAAGTGTTGTAGTGATTCATTACAGAAAAAGAAAATACTTAAGTGTGAGGTGAAAAGTGGGAAGGAAGGAGAAAGCAAAATCTTGTAGAAAATAGTACTTAAAATTCTTCGGCTTTTATGTATGTCTTTCAATATTAAATACCTCTCTGGTAAATCATTTCACCTAACTTCAAACTTTTAATAATGGATTTACTGGTTTAGTTCATAAGCTAATAGCAACTATAATATTAACAGATAGGATTGAGAACTTTGACCTCAGAAATATAAATAAGAAATATGGATCTAGGAGTAATAAACCATGAATGTAATAAAGATAGTCAACAGTGCCATCTCAGCTAATTATAGCTACATACATAGATACACACACAGAGTAGTGACATCTGTGTGTATAAAGGTGACATCTGTTAGTCACCTTTATAGGCAACAGAGGACAACTGTAACTGCTGGATAACTGGTAGTTATCCCCCACTATACACTCCATCCTGGTACCAAGGCTGCTGTCACAATATGCATGTGCCTGACCTCACTGGAGTTCTCCATTAGAGCACTTCTCTGTCAATGTATTCTTTACATAGCAGAGGGAAGCTCTGGTGGCTCCTCCCCTAGCAAGTATAATTATATAATTATATATTTCAGCTTTACGAGACCAGTGTTGCACTACTTAAGTACTGCAAGGAGATGTTAAAAACAAAGGACCACCTAGCCCATTATCCAGTTTTTTGACAGTGGCCAGAAGAGGGTGCAAGACCAAGAGGGCAAATACACAGCAATACTCAGAATGATTTCTCAGCCTTTAGTGATCTGTCACAGAGGTCTCAAGTCACAAGCAGCTCATGATACATTTCCTCATCTGTAAATTCACTTCTGAACCACATAAACCTGCACTAGACTCAAACCGATGAGGCAAGATGCTCCACAGCTACATGCCATATAAAGAAGGACCTCCTTTTGTTTGTTTTGCATTTGACAGCTTCATTCAGTATTCCCTTGTTTGTGTATGGGAGAAACTGAATCACTGGTAGTAATGCAACACTGTGATTCCATAGAGACATTCTTCCATCAGAACAGGAGATTGTAGAGCTGCCATTAAGGTTGAGCTTGCATGACTGAACACATACTTCTCTGCTAGGGTTTGCTGCTCATTGATTCCCACGTTGAAAAGAACAGGCTGAACCCTCAGTAACATGCCACTTTGAATCTCTCGCGGCAACAAATCAAACAAGGCGCTTGGCAAGGGGATCCTCACATTAAATCCATCACTGCAAATAAATAAACGGCCATTAGACATAAAGATCAAAAAGCTACATTCCAAGAGTGTATTATTTATGGAAAGAGGGATAACATCTAGAACATAATACAATTATTAAAAAAAAAATTTCAGTCAAAACTGAGGACTTTAAGGAACTGCCATAGCTTGTTCCCAATCAGAAAAGTTATTCCAGCTCAAAAGCAAGCCTGCACAACCTGTAGTGTTGATTTTACATTCTCATGGGCATTCCAATCAGATTTCCAGTTTCCTGAACAAAGCTGATTTCACACTACTCATTAATACTGCAGCTCTTCTACAACTTGGGTAGAAAAAGCCAAATTTTGTCATGTCCCCGTCTCCTAAAAGGTGTATTTGTTTTGCTTTGTTTACCGATTTCCAGTGATGACTGGCAGCATGTCAGTAGATGTATTTGATGTGGCCTGAGTTACTTTAAAGGTTACATTCCTCAAGTCCATGATTCCCAGACTCATGTCCTCCAGCATTGCCAGCTCCTCACCTAAATCATGGAAGAAAAGTGAATTGTAATCATTACTCATTACATACAACTTCCCTTTATCAATATGATGATGACTGTAGGTGATCACTGTCTTAAAGAAGGTCTATGGACAAAGAGGCTCCGGAGCCCAGGCCTTCACCTTGACCTACAGACTGCATACAGTGTCATGATTGACTTTATGAGTTTAGGAAACACCAATTATCTAGCACAGTCCAGACTACTGTTGTTCAAGTAGATTATATATGTTGATTTTCCAATTTAGATGATGCTAGTAAGTACTTCTCTGCATTGTCACAGACAGGATAACCTCTGTGTTGTAAAAATGTGTTGGAAAAGTTACAAAATATTCTGGATTTGTTCAGCAAAGCATTCCCTAACTGACATCCAGATGGCCGTTCAGACACAGGAGTGAAACATTTTGAACTAAGTACTTTCCCTTTTTGTATTCTCTCTTCAATCTTACTTTGTGCTGTAAGATTACAGAAGGCCAAGAAAATTCAAAAAGTGTATTTTGGGCACAGTTTCTCCCAGTTTACCAAAACTTTAATCCATTTCTTTTCTGAAAAAAAAAAAAAGAATAATCACTAGGATACGTTTTTCTTTTTAAAACCTTTGACATTATATTATAATGCAAGTACAATTTCTCTGTCAGAAGTAATCCAATGAAATGCAAAGCACTTCAGAGTTGTTAGCTAATTAAGTGCTCTAGATATAATCTGGTTTTGAATTTCAGTTTTCAAAATAATTTTGTAGCTGAGCTGCAGATTGTCCCAAACACTTGTATTCTGCTGTAGCCAATTTAATGCAGAATTTGCTAGCTCAACAGCTAATACCACCCACTTGCCCTGTGCCTTTACCATAAGTACTCAGCAGGCTCTCAAACTGCGCCAGCAAGCCAATGGTGTAGAGTTGTCTTAGAAATCCATCATCATGCAGGCAGTTCCTCAGCTTGATAATGAAACCACAGATGAGAGCAGTCAGCTGTAGGAGAGAAAACAGACAAAAGTGAAATTATTCAAGATGAAAAAGGCTCTTCAGCCCCAAAAAGAAACAATATCACATATAAAAAGTGCCATAAAATATGCCCGACTTATGCTCTTTTCCCTTAAATATCACTCTTCCTTAAAGCTGAAGAGAGACAACTGACCAACAAAAGCCCAAAACATTCATAAAATCAGATTTAGAGCACACTGCCTTCATCTTGCAAGCTCTGCCAAAATGGGACTGCTGTTGATCTTGTGTCTATTTTGTTTTCTGGATACAATCACTTGTACTAGGCTCTACAACTTACGAATTACAAAGAAGTCTCCTTGGAGAATTGTTTTAGTTACAGATGGAAAGCAACACGGGCTAGTTCCAGGCCTTGAATTTTGATAGTATGAATAAATTGAATAAATGATTTTTTTATTTTTTTTTTAATGTCATCTTAAGAAAGCTTTAAAATGCAGTATCTGCATTATGCAAAGATTCCAACTCTGGTGTTCCAACATATTCAGGACAACATGCTGAAGACCTAGTATACTGCAAGATCAGTACTAAGTTCTAAGATTAGTACTAGTCTTAAGCCACTGTCAACAGAGGAATTTCCCAGGTGATTGCCATATACTATGTAGACAGGTGTATGACTGTCACAGAATTAAATAGAAGGGAGTAAAGTTCTGTTTATAATGGGTAAACATATTCAAAGCACTGAGTTTTAAAATTATCTGCAATATGAAGTGGGTTTTGCACAGAAAACAGCCCTACCAAACAATGTCCAAGAGACAAGCTGTTTGAAATAAATGAATGAAATACTGCTTTCACAGGGAAGTAGACACACTACAGAAGTGTAGTGGGCAGAGGAAATGTGGAAGGTTTTTAGTGCAGACACCTGCTAATCAGTGAAAGCAAGCCCAGCAGGCCCAGAAACAGAACTTCTGGGAAAAAAACCCCAGCACTCATTTCTCTCCATGTAGCTCTCCTTAGCTACTGCAGGTCCTGTGGGTTTTCTCAATGCAGGAAACAACAAAAGGTAACTGAGGGAGTATACTTTCTTCTCATGGGCTTTTCCCCCCACCCCATCGCATCTGGTTTTAGTTTGGTGGCACTGGAAGGCAAAGGTTGTTTCTGTAGAAAGCAGTATATTTTCACTAGTTCTGGAATAATTCTTGTTTAAAATAGTGAATGTATATCCAAGGGGACACTTAAGTTATATATTGTCAAATGCATGTAAATGACCAGTAAAGACAGAATATTCTGTGAGAGGAGATTACAGTGTTAAACCTGAGAGTAGAACAGATACGAAAAATTCTTGTAACAGTAATCTTTTTGATTTGATATAAACCCCACCACATGTCAAAGTACAATCAAATCATCCGTATTTGCTTACGGTTTGGCAGAAGACAACATCCCTGCGATACTGAAGGCTCAGGCAGAGCCCTATTGTCGGAGCACTGTCCTGCATTAATAAAAAGACCATGGCTTTCTTTGCCTTGTCACTCATCATGGCTACACAGTCTGTGAGTGTTGTCAGCAAGGGATAAAGAGCTTCACTCCATTCACCTGGTTAAAAGAAAACAAAATAGCAGCACTCTAAGTACTTTATTTGAAATGAACAAACATGCATTAAGAAGAAACTTCATCTTGCAAGTTGTTGTTGTTGATAATTCACATTTAGGGTTAGTCTGATTTTGGCTGATGGTTACTCCTTGCTTGTTATTAATTAAGAAATCTTACAGAGTGGTTATCACATGAGGAAAATATGGAGAATTCTATTCTGCAAGGCTGTTATGACTTTCCCGACTGCGTAAGAGCTTCCAGATTTGTGCCCACGGAACAGGCTATACAATAGTTGATTTGGAAAGCATAACAGAAACATGAATATCTATATACACAAGTGTATATAACTGTGTGTGAGTGTTCAAACATACCCTTTCATAGTGTGTGCATAGACAGACACTACGGAGTCGATCATATGACAGAAATAGTGAACACCTGCTTAGCCATTTCTGTTAATGAGATTTCTCCCAAATATCTTGCCTTTGAATCTTTTGTGGACTCACATGTGTATCATTCAACTGCATCACCATCTTATTGATCCTTGTCTTACCTCAGTGAGGTAAGACAATGCTTATCTCCCATTTGCAGCATAGGAATAATAAGGCAGAGAGATGAAAAAATTCATGTAGGTACTCTTTTAAGTGTTCTCTGTCTGCTGAGTGACTTTGAAGGCTTAGCGCTAGCTAGCAAGAAACACTAAGTACAGTGATTACGATGGGAGTTAGCCAGATCCTTGGAAGTAGTTCAGACCTTGACTTCCACTGAAACACACAACATGCATCCCAGAGGGACTCTGTTCAAGGTCCTACACAGGAAGCACAGAAATGAAACTGGGTTACCAAAGTCCTATTTTAGTACACCAAACACTGTGCCCTTTCTCTTCCGTAAGAGATTGCTCTGCCTTAAAATGCCCCACTCGCTCAGGTTCTTTTCTTTCCTTCTTTCACCTTCTGCCTTAATCAACCACCAATTTAAAAAAAAAAACAAAACATTTCTATGACTGTATGAAAAGTTACTCAGATGCTATACCAAAATCCATTCTGGCTGCAACATAAAAAGAAAATAGGATAGTGTTTTGGTTTTGCCCTGCTTAAGTAAGGTAACATTGAAACAGAAGAACACTTCTCGTTTTAAGGGGAAGGACAGTGTGTTCTATTTCTAAAAAGCACTGGAGCTCACAAACAGAACACGCGCAACCCCCAGCCTGGTTGGCTGTAGGAACGACGCAATGTACAGATCAGAACCTGCATGAATGGGGCACTTCAAGCCCCTGAAAGGAAGTTGTTTGGGATTTTGACTCAAAGGCAGAACTAAGAGCTAGTAACGATGAACAGTTGTTTGATAAGTAGCCAATGAGGGGAACCTTGGAAGTCTGCTAACAGAAACATAACTGACAAGATTACCAAAACTATCCTTTTTGCTTTTGTTGTATGTGGTAGGTAGATAACCTAATAAACTACACAAAGGGGATGTTGTTTGGCTCTGTTCCATTGCCATTAAGAAAGAAAAAAGCAGGAGACATCAAAAGAACAGGCAAGGCATTACAGCTTGTCTTTTATATTCTATTAAGTATTTTCTCTCAAAATAAATCAGATGCCATAACATGGCCCCATGAACACTTAAAAAGCAAAACACAAATGATACAAACAGTGTTTCTCTTACTGCATTTAAGAGCTTTTCTATAAACAAATGAGAATGACAAAAAGAACTGAAAATGTCTTCCAGCACATCATTATCTCATTGCCTGGATATACATACGTGTATACAGTTATCTCAGTGTATAACTCATGTATATGAGTTATCTTAGGGGAGATTTAAATTATAGTGTGTCTAGCAGCACTTCGTTTGAAAGATATGCTTATCTGTGGTGATCACAAAGTACACTGGGGGTACACCAGCCTGTCTGAAGATAAAGCCATTGTTACATGTTTTTTTATTCCCAACACTCACATGCAGTGCAGTGGCCCATCCAGGGTAACAAGCAAAAACCCTCTGTGCTGTGTACTCTCTTGGTTTAAGATTTTGGCAATGATATAAACAAGCCCTTGTCAGTTTGCAAAATTCTAAATACCTTTCTGCTACCTTCTTTACAGAAGTGTCACTTGAGTTCTTTTAATTTTTTATTCAATGGTAGTTTCTGTCAACAGTAAACAGGAATAAAAGCAATTGCACTCCTAGGTTCAAATTAGGTTGGAACATTTCGCTGGCAGCATTTAAACAAATGTGAAAGGACTCTTAAGTGCTCACCTTTCACCTTGATTTCCCTGTCCTTCTGTCTTCCCCTCATTTTTTTTTCTAACAGAACTTTATTACTGAAAGCATATTTCTATCGAATCAATCAAGGGCACCTTCAAATACCATAAAGCACTAATTCTAACTAAATCTACTCTAAGCTCTGCTGTTATGTTCTATGATATGGCCAGAACTTTTATAAACTATTACTGACTCCACTGGATAGATCCATAGGTGGATGATTTGGCATAGGGCCTGAAACAACAGAGATGCAACAAGGTGTTACAGATTTAGAACAGCCGGAGACCTATTTCAAGCTAGCTGTTGGTATGTCTGGGCCACAAATCGTGCTTTTTTATCAGAGGTTTCTAGTTCATGTTAAAAGTTACTCTATTTAAAAACTGGCACTGTACAAACCAGCAGGATGCGTGTCATTTGCTTTAGGCTCTTTATATTGTACAGCAAGAGACAAATCCTGCAGTCTTCACTCAGACAGCTACAACTGACTTCTGGCTGGTAAATAAGGGCCAGATGTGGCCCCACATGTCTTTGCTACTTTTCTGATGACTGCTGCTGACCAAAGTCATACTTTAATACACACTTTGAAATGCAGCATTTTGAAAAGCGAGGAGGGGAGGGGGAGAGAGGGAGTAAGGGCAAGAGGGAAGAAGGAAGAGAGGAAGGGAGGGATGCTGGGAAGGCCTATGAGTTCACATAGTGGACCTTCTCTGACTATACACAAAAAACCCCTAAGTGTTGTGTTATGATAACCTAATACATAAAGCTGGTATAAATCAAGGATGTAATGTCAGCCAGGAAAAGTTTTTGCCTTTTTCCCCCCAAGAGCTTCTCTTCTACAGAGCAATGAAAATTGTATTAAAATAACTGTCCTCCAGAGCCTTGAAAAGGTATTTTTAGTCTTTTTATACTAAAAACTGCCTAGGACCCATAAATCAAAGCACTGGGCACCTGCAGTTGCCCTTGGTTTAGGTCACGGTTGCAAGGACTCATGATATCTAAAAGAGATAGACGGGGTGACCTGACTGCTTTTAGTTACTCCCACCTTAAAAATAAATATATAACATTCACTTATGCACCATATATCTTGCAGAAACTAAAGGGGTGTTCCAAGAATTAAAAACCTGGGAAGTCCTTTACTGATTAAAAACATTTTCTCAGTGATAGAAGGAAATGAGGTGGGTAGCTGAGAAGAACATTTATATGAACATATATGACTATATAATGTGAATATATATGAATATACTTTGTGAAGATGAAAATCATACCTGCACTGGGGCTTTATTTCCTATTGGTTTCACCAACAAACCCAGAAGCTCATGCTGAAACAGTTAAAAGACTGAACCTTCACTGAACTCAGATTAAACTACTCTCAAATGGCAGAAAATACAGCATCTAACTGGGAGAGAGTAGAATTAGAGAGGCATGTTATTCAGACCTTGGAAATGCAACACAACTGCGTGGAAGTACAAGAACAGAGGAAAGAAGGCTAACAATGGGATGAAAGTCTCCTGAGTAAGTTCTGCATTTTGAAACATTAGACTTGCAGTGCTCAACACTGCTTGGTTTGTACCCACAACAAAGATTTTTCCATCAGCATTGTTGACTGTTCCATGTTCTGTTCAAGTTCTCATTCAGAAAGGCCACCTCAACGGCACATATGAAAAGGTATGTCTGAAATGCCTGAAATGTCAGACTCCCACATACTTCAGTGACATTTGGAACAGGCCTCAAATCACTGTCACCTACAACAGTTTGCTAAAACACATCGACTGGAGAAACCGAAGAGACCAGGAACAAGTGCTCTTCCATACCTGGTATGAGAAGTTAACAGATACCCCCTTCCACTATTATTTAGGGAATAATAACTTCTCAAGATGCTTAGGTAACTCACGTGATATTGCAGAGCATTACCATTTCAATCTTAACACCAAGGCACTTGTTCAGTTGTCAATTATGAACAAACCCCTGCGATTTTCAGAAGAAGCAAAAGCCATGAATGCACATACCTGGGGCAGATTCTTCCGGAGTGGGGCTGCCATCTGCACAGAAATGGAGGGGCAACATGCATGATTAAGGAGCAGCAAAACAGTCTAAATATAAGCAACTCAAATGCTCAATGCCAGGGTTCTCAAACGCTTTCACTAAGTGAAGAGGAGCTCAGCAGAGATACCCCCTTGCCTGCGGGCACCGAGGGCATGGGCTGTCTCCTCCACTTCACTGTTTTTGATCAGAGAAATACCTGGATGGGGACTTGGAGGAAAGCCAGTACCTGCTAGCTCAGGGGATCTCTGTGGATTACCAGCAAGGGCACTGTCAACCCCCAGTGATCCACAGGCCACAATTTGAGAACCACTCATTGGTTTAGTGCAATTATAGAGTAAGCTGGCAGTGAGGCTGCTAAACAGAACAGCAAAAGATTAGCAGTAAGTTCAATGCACTTAACAGAAAATGACATTAAAGCACCCACAATGCAAGAGTAATAATGAAACAGTACTTTGCTATCTTGGACAAATTTCCATTATACAATTTCTGAGGTTGTTAACACAGCAACAGAATGTATATCAAGGGCTGAAACCTCACCAGTGAAGCTTGTGAGTGTTCCACACCCACTTCAGTGGGAGGAACAAGCCATCAGATGAAAATACACTATAGTGCAATGCAAACAGTAAAAGAAATTAATACATACACTCTGTTATAGCAAGTCTTGCATTAATGAAAAGTACTTTATTAAGCTAACAGGATTTAAACTTCTGTTGTTTATGTCTACAGTCACTAGTCAATAAATTATGAATTTGAAAATAGCAACAGAAAATATTAAGTTCAATTGTATGCATTAGGGCAATCAGCTGAGTTAGACAATCCGAGATAAAAACCTCTAAGTAAATTAAAACTCATCATGTTCATTAAAGAAGCTGTATGTCCCCATGCAATTTTAGTATTGAATACCTAAGCCTATAACAAAAATAAATTTTAAAATAATTTCTTAAGTCTCCCTTCTACTATTTCAGGCAGTATTTTCTTCACATTCATTTCTAGAGAGTTCCTCTAAAGTCCTTCAATAATATTATACTGCCTCTGTCTTACGAATTCTGGAACTGTCTTGGTTTGCTGGGTTTTACATTGCTTTCAAAAAACTTCTGGCCATTCGGTGTCATTTATTCAGAACTGGGAAATACTAATAGAAAAAAAGTGTTAGTTCTTTGAATACATGACAAGGAAAAACTTTAAAACGTTGTGATTCTGAACATAGGTAAAGGATATTCCTTGTCCCTCAATTATTCGCATGATCAGTCGTGGAAAGTAACGATGAGAAGGTATTTATAGAATCATAGAATGATTTGGGTTAGAAGAGACCTTTAAAGGTCATCTAATCCAATGCCCCCTACAATGAGCAGGAACAACTTCAACTACATCAGGTTGCTCAGAGTCCTGACCTTGAATGTTTCCAGGGATGGGGCATCCACAACTTCTCTGGTCAACCTGCTCCAGTACTTCAGGTCTCTCATTGTGAAAATTTCTTCCTTATATCTAGTCTAAATCTACTCTTTTAGTTTAAAACCATTTAACAGGCCAGGTTTGGTGTGGAGTCAAGGGAAGTAACTCTGGGAAAATTCCCACTGATTTCAGCAAAACCAGGTTTCTTCATAGTATTGAACTTGTTCCTCTGTCAAAAATACTGACCATTAATTAGGAACTACATCTGATGAGAATGTAATCAAATACTCAGCTTACAATAAACTTCCCAAGTGCAATTCAAATTACTCATTAAGACCTACAAACAATGTTTGTAGACCTACAAACCAGATTCTTAAGAAACAGGATTTCCTCTTCAGGATTTTTTAAGTTAAATTCACCCAACATTTGTTGGCAATCAGACTTCAGATCCAGTCTTTACACTTACAGAGTACTGGGAAATGGCAGCAAGCTTTTTAGCTTTAAAGCTTGCTACACATCTTAATTTAATGTTTTTGTCCCAGGTTCTGTGGATTAAATGGAAAGATTTTTCTTTTCCCCTACTTGGAGAAATAGGCAGGAAAGGTTATTGAAACTATAGGCACAAACAAAATCTTTGGTAGAAGTGCAGCTAATTCCAATTTTATGTGGCATATGTGTCAAGTTTCAAAGCAGATTTAAAAGAATGACTGAAACAAAATAAAATTATTGTTTTAAGATGCTTTCAGCATCAAACTTATCTTGGGAAAAGCTTTGGTGTCATCTGCCTCAGATTTTTCCTATTCTTTTTTATATCAAAATTCACAACTTTTAATCATTCATATGAAGTTGCATTTAAGTTTACTGATAAAACTCCCATGTAAATACATACAAAACTTCATGTAAACTAGCTAGCAAACAAAAACATTTAAAAGTATCAAACTGATAGAAGAAATTTAGTCAAAGATTAATAGAGAACACATTTGAAACAAGAACCAATTCTCCTGTTCCTTTATGATACACAAAAAAGTCAGTCTACTCTAGAAAAACATGGTTATTTAAGATACTAAGCAAATCATACGTCACACGTACAGTGCTACACAAAAATATATTAACATTTATTTTAACTTCCTTCTTGCTTTTTTTTTTTTTTCCCCTTAAAGTATTGCCTTCCACTGCAACATTAACAATGGGATGGACATGAAGTCACAGACACACGTAAGGGACAAAGGGCCATCAAACGATACGACAGGACAGGAAAAAGGAAATGAAAACACAAACTAATCTTACTAGAGCTTAGCTTGGCGAACCTGCTCTATTAAGAGGCCAAATCATACCGGCCACATGTAAAGAATGTAAGAATAAGCCAAATAAGTACATATGTAAATTAAATAATTCTGAAATCTAATGCATGGCTGCAAGACTGTCAACCTAAACTGATAAGGATATCTTCAACTCACCTGCTCATGGCATTATGCTGGATTCAATTCAGGACCTACTTTACCTGAAATTTTGATAGGATTTTTCCACTGAGAGCTTGCACTGCCAATTCCTATCTTCCAGCCACATGAGGTCTAACTAATTGAGTGCCTCAGCCCCACAGCTTTTGACAATTTCGGTTAAAAATTGCTTTAAACTCACGAAGGTTTATCCAAGTTCAGCTCAGTCTAATGGGACTGCTTGGCTCCCCTCCTATGCATTGGCAGTCCAGCTGGGACCGTTAGTGTTGCCAATAGCCCCTGCCCTTCTCTCATGTTTTATTTATCTTTTATAGAGGTTCGCTGTAATAAGCATTGATTGCTGCAAAGAAGCTGAAGCCAACAGGAAAGCTACCAGAGGTGGTGTCTGACACATGCTAACCCAACCACCTGTTTCACCAGCTTTAAACACTCAGCGTGAAAACCAAATGCCACTGGCGTCAATGTATTTGGCAATGACTTCAGTGGGATCAGGATTTCAGAATAAGTAATGGGCTTTGCAGCTTCCAGTACACCACCAGCCCTTTCTGCCTGACATCAATGCTTAACACCACCACTGAACTAAAAACACATGGAAGGATGTAACAGAGGCTTAGGGATGATGCCAGCGCACAGGGAGAGAGCAGCGGTGAGCAGCAGTGTCTGGCATACGCACTTGTCTTTCTGAGAGAATGGCATGCACAGGATGGTGTGGATGAAGGTGGTGAGGATGATGAAGGTGGTGAAGATGATGAGGTCTCATTTAACTCTTCTGGATTTATCCAGTAGGCACGAGTGTCCCGATTACCTTTCTTGCTAGTACAGCTGATGTCGCACTGGAAAACATCTTCACAGCTGTCACTCTGCAAGCGCTCCTTCTGGAGAAGTTTGTCCACTCTCTGTATAATACACTCCAGACTTTTGTCAACATTCAACCAAACTTTCTCCTTAAAAGAAAACATTCCTTTCTTAATTTAAAAAGAAAAGAGACATTGGGTAACAAATCCCTTGGCAATGTATTTCCTCCTGTGATTCTAGTCACAATTTCACTGCAAAGCTTCCTCTGGGCTATCATGCACATATGATTTCTGGATATATAAATAACATATACCAGCATGTCAAGAATATGTACCAACATGACCTGCGTGACAAATTGTAAAGCTGTTTTCTAAATAAATTTGCTGAGAAATTATTTGCACTATTATTCCAATTTCCAGCTGGCAATATTGTTTATTCTTGAAACTCATGTTTGACATAATAATCATATACAATCACACATGTCTTTTCCTATATAACTCAGTGAATAACAGATAAAATTACTGTATTGTATTAGTATCCAAATAGCTGAATTGGCTTTATTCATATCTCATTAGTCTGAGTTTGACTATAAGATGATGTATGCCGAAACAATTAAAACAAGGATCTATTTCCAAAATGAACTGGATCTCATTTAAAAATTGATATTTCACAACATTAGTAATTGTTTTCATTAATCTCAACTATTTTTGAGATTTCATTAACTTCTGTTTAGATTATACAATGACAGAATTTACACAGCCCAATTCTCCTTTCAATTGGCAGTGTGGTAAGGAAAACCATTTAAATACTTTGTTCAAACAGTATAAAAATGGTGTTCACAATTAAAACAGAGTTGGACTACAAGTTCTAAATATTTAGATAAGAATAAAAACCAGAAAGGCTGAATTGCATAGCTAATGCACACAAATTATGCTTTATTTTGGAAAACAGTAAATGCCCTTTGTAGTAGAGTCAGGTTTTGACTTTAAAAGCTATTTACTTTCCCTTGGAACTGACTTCAGAAAACCAAGGCACCTACTGTAATGATTTCCACTGTTTAGGAGACGTGGAAATATTATTAAGGCCTGTTTCTATCCCAATGCCAAGGAATAACTGAGCATAGGATAGAGGCAACGTCTTTGCTAGTTGACCAGTACCTCTAAACCACTCATCCTATGTGTATCTGGTGAGCAGCTACAGAGCTTATAAACAAAAGAACACAGCAACCGAAAACTAAAAAGAAGAAAATACTCATCACTCCACTAAGCAAACATACCCATTCCTCTTCATGCCAATCCACCTGCAGAGAAGATCGGCTATTTCTTCCTGTCCATCTGGCCACAAGTGTATCTTGATCATTCCTCAGCATCACTTGCTCCCCTTCTCCAGAGGTTGGAGATGCTTTTGAAGCTATGTAGTCTGGCCTTGCAGCATTCAGTCCATGTATTGAATTTGCCAACAACTTGCAGTCACAGACTGTAACAAGTTGCCGGGTCTAAAAAGCAATAAACCCCCCCATGTTTTAACAATTTTTCATTATTCCATAAACCATTTATTCTATATTCTTTCACAGGAAAAAAAAAAAAACAAACAAAAGAACTAGTATTCTGTAAAAGAAACTAACCATTGTTTAGGAGTCAGTAAGGTGCCTTTGCAATCATTTTACAGAATGGCCTTAAAAAGCAATATAGGACACCAAAACAAATGGTATTTTTCCAAAGTCTGTATTGCTATATTAGCCTTGCAATTGTTGAAAATCTCACTAAGAAATGTGCTGTTCATCCATATTTGCACTTTGCTTTTCATTTGACGAAAACTTAGAACAATGTGCAGACATTTTTATAGCCCACACAATAGTTGTGGGCTATATTAAAATACCAAAAACCATACTTAAACCTCAACCACCCTGTCTGAAATCGTAACAAGACATAAGAGGAGGAGTAAAAATATAACCCACTAATCAACGCAACTTGTTCCCTGTCTTATTTAGTGGTGTTGTATTAAAGAATTTCTCTAAGTTATGTGAATATGTAAAGTATCTGGCCTGTGTGTCTATCAAGAAAGAACAAACAAGCCCTTACTACATTATATATACACATTGTCCAGCTGTAGAAAATCCCACAGGTCAGTTATACACATTGTGCTCATTTAGAGCAAATATTATAATAAATAATACATTCACATGGGGTCACACTGTATTTTGCACTCTCCAAAGCTGTATGCATATCCCCTCCACTGGGACAATTGATGGCAAGCTGATTGGCTATTACTGCTGTTTAACAACCTTCAGATCTGCTTCAGGGATAGAAAACATCAGTATAATTGTATTTGGGTTTTTTTGTCCCTGTAAATAACATTGTGTTCAGTTGTGGGTCTAGTCTGGTTTCTGTTAGCATTCATCAAGAAATAACTGATTCACATCACTATAATTCAAACAAAGTCTGTGTCACTGTCATTCCTTATTTTGCCAGTGGAAAAATACAAAATTGTTTCATTAACTTTTGCCCAGTGGCTGCTGCTTGACAGATGACTTGGAGGAACATTACAAAACCCCAGGTAGTTATGGAGAAAATATCATAAAAGGAAGTGAAGAATGCACATTTCTGGAATATGATGAATGGAGGGAACCAGAGGACATTGCTCTCCACTGCACTCCCAAGAAGAGGTGAAGGGAAGAGTGTAAGAAGAGACAACCTAAATAAAAAGCAGCAAATTGTAAAGGCTGGTCTGATTTTGCTTTTTCTTTAGGCCTGTACATATTACAATACACTACTGAACAAGGTAAAATAGATGTTTCAGGAAAAACAACTTAAGATAGAGACAGAAAAAAAACCCAAACCACTGTGCTTCAGTGCGGAAATGCATTATTCTCCTACCTTGTCTGCTAGGATGGCAAGTGTTCTTTCAAGGCCATTAGCTGATCTATCCTTGGCAGCTCTTGAGAGCCTTTCTGCATAGTAACTGACTTGCGTTTTCAGGGTGTTGATTTGTGCAATAATTTCCTTTGCTCTGACAATGTCCTGTGGGATGTATATTATAGACTGGGAACCTGTTGAAGTGCTGAAAAAGAAAGACTGATGTTAGGGAGAAAACTGATCTAGAAGTACACACATTACAGTGGCATGCTGGGGAATTAATGGCAGACAACAAAAATTTACCTAAACTAGCAATCAACAGTGAAAGGCCAGTGGGCAATTGCACAGCAGGAACATGATCCTAGAGCCTTCTCTGCCTTTACTGAAAGCATTCAGGTGCAGATTTACTAATCCCTTATGCCAAGGGCCTGTGGGCAGTTTGTATACCAGAGGGACAGTTTTGCTGAGGAGAACGTGCGTGATAGATTTTGCCATCATGTACAGAATCACTGTTTGCAGAGACAGCTTGCCCCACTCTCCCTCTCCTTATCACACAGACACTACAGACACAGACACTTGACTAAGGCCTGGTTTACAAACCTATTTTATCACATATCTACTAGGACACCATGAAAAGAAAATCTGCACTCCTCCTAACACAGAAACGTCACCCAGATCCATAATGCAAACACTGCAGTATTAACAAAAAAATCCTTCTGTTAGTATATCCTTTCCTTTGTTGCAGGTCTGACTCAAGTTACACCAGCAAAAGCAATCTTATGATACATAAAACCAAAGTGTATCTCCAGACTAATCCAAGGATTCTGTCCTTGGTGTATCTTCTGTTAGCACACACTTCCTGTACTAAACTGGGGACATGATATAACTGTCTCTATTATAAACTTATCTGTAACAATATAAAGAAATACCAAATTTTGGGCTTTTCCAAACAGTTAAGGGTAATAAACTATAGTTTATGTTCTCTAAGTTTAGAGGTCTACAGAAGTCGCTTACAAGAAAGATGCCTGGACTCCCTCTGTAACTGCTGGAGAGACAATAGCACTTCTGAAGGGTGATTTAATCCTACCTGAGAAGAACCTTTCACAAAAGCTGTCTTTTAGCTTAGAAAATTACTTTAAACTGAAGTTGTGCTCTAGTTAACTATTTGGAACCAAACCACCACTACTGTCTTTGCCAGGCAATACGCTGGTTTTTTCCTCCCAGTAGGGAAGTTATAAAGATGAGGCCTTTACATCAGCTCCAGCTGTAACAAGTGTGATGTCCTTTCATGACATGGCATCAAGCATGAGGTGACACCAATGGTATATTATCTTAGTTTTATTCATTTTTTTCCAATCATGAATGGCTTTGCCATAGTGACAGCAGAGAATAACTTACTGCTTGTACCAGTCTTGGCACTGTTCAATTGACACAGTTACAAGGCTACATAGAGAGGAGTTTCTCTTCCAGGCACAGTTACCTCAGATTATGACCTCTGAGGAGTAGGATTTCCTCTACTACTCCTAGAGCAATGCTGTTAATTTCCGTAGCGTATCTGTGAGATAAGACATGAGGGTTGCGTGGGGCACGCTTTAAAATCATTGCCACAAATGCCAATTTGTGTCCTTAACTGATACTAAGGCAAGGGGGAAGCTTAATCTCAGTATCTGTCTGAGCTCCATTACAAGAAAAGATGAGGATTTGCTCTCAAAAGATATAATGCAGAAGTGATTCCTCAAAGTTTCCTTATTTGTGTCCCTCTGGTCATTCACCTGAGTGAAGCAGAGAACCACCACTCCCCAGTACTGCTACACCATACAGCAAATTCATCTCACCTTTTAGGACTTGTCATGTACATGATTTGTGCTCTCTATTGACTGGTGATGTTAGTAACAATTCCTCTGAGCAATTTCTTTCCACGACAGTGTAGTTAACATGCATAAAGACGTATTTGGCAGGAAAGGCCATGCAGCATATTGAGATCTGATTTAGAGTTATTACATTTTTAATCACAAACATTTGCTGGGATGATCGGGGGGAAAATTTATGGTGTAAAATTCACATACATTTACTTTCCAACCTGCAATTGCTTTTTCAAATGAACAGCTCTCATTGTACTATATCAGCAAACTGTAACACAACCGTAAAGTCCCAGTTAATTAGGGGTTCAACCTTTAACACGAGTTATTTAGAGCAGAACTTCTGCACTGTTGAACCACCAAGTAATGTTTCCTTTTCATAGCACTGAACACCACAACATGAAGACAAATAAACAGAATTTAAGTGAAAATGTTTAAATGAAGACATGGGTTACAAAAATATAAACCATGCCCAATCTATCACCATAAAAATACATAGAGTTATCTTTATTATCTTCCACCTCTGGTAGAAAGTTTCTCTCTCCAGGTAGTTTTCACTGGAAATAACAGAGGAAAAGATATAAAATTGTTTTCTGATCCACAGTTTTCTGACTTATGACTGGAGAGAGTCAGCAAGCTTGCTGTTCATTACAAACAAACATTGCAGATGAAATGAAATTCATTCACACATCATGTTCTACAAAGCAGCTACAATTACTTAGGCACAATTAGGGATGCCATGACGCATGACATTAAAAAGCCCTGCACACTTTAAAACACACCAGATCTCTGCCAAAAAAAAAAGAAAAAAGAGGAAGGAAAAGAAAAATTAAACAACCCAAAGAACAGAAACCCTCTCTACAGAACTCTCAGAAACAGAAAACTCACCAACACTCCTCATAACTGCTAAAAAAACAAAAAACCAAAATAAAATTAGCAGATTGTTAGCAAATACCAAAGCAGAAAACAAAACAAATGATGTTTGGGGAAATAACTTATTTGAGTCATCTTTTCAACAAGGCGGGTACATAATGATTAAACTTGTAAGCAAAGAACCACAGATTGCCAGATGCCCATGTGTTGTTCTGGGGAAATGTGGATGCACCAAGCACAGTTTTGCCAATGAAAAGAGAAAGAACTGAATGATATCTATGTAACAGTGCAACTGAGGAGATGGATCTCAGTTCTACTATACTGACTTTTATGATAACATAGAAGTACTTGAAAGAAAATATAATCTTCAATTACTTCATGGACCCGGAAGTAGCAATTCTGTAAAGCTTAGAGGAAAGGTACTGAATAGAAATTAAGCTCTTTGACCAGCTTAGTTACTGGGTGGGGGAAAGGGAACTTAGATATTGCAGGAGTAAGGCCCACTTCAGTGCTAAGCTCACAGAAGGATTTTATTGCAGAAAGCAATTTCAGTGGTATCATAAAGAATAGTATACCAGTGCTTCCAGGTTTACAGCTTCCTGCATATTTTTGCACCTATCTTTCTATCAGTACATATCTGATTGATGTGCACAGGATGCTGCTATTTACTTCTCTGCTGCCAAAATTAATTCTACAGTTGGCAGAGCCTGGTTCTCATGTTGCTCCCTCCTCCCCTCAGCTCCAAATCCTACAAATCCTTTCTTTGGAAGGGCATTATCAAAGTCTCCTTTTTCCTGTCTACAATGTCCTTGTCCTGCTGCTCTCATTGTTCCTTAAATTCTCCATGCTGCAGCACAAGCACTGCAGACGCAGACAGCATTAGCTCTTCCTTGGGAGCATATCCCTTCAGCATATGTGGCCTTCCCAATTTCTGCCCCTTCCTCTAGCACATATGGTTGCACTTCCATAGAGGTCACTAGAAAGTCCCTGAAGACAGGACTGTGGAGCTCAAGTATCCTGCCTGCAGAGCAGAGTGAGGCCAGATTCAGAAGCCTAATCTGTGCATAAACCTTAAACCTTTAGGTAGTGCAGAAAAGCCTTCAGCAGTAGTCCCAGAACTACATCCAAGTTGTAGAAAGGGAATTTGCCTGTAGGGCACAGCTGTACTGTACTAAAAAGAGTTCAGTGACAGAATTTTGAAGCTATGAGAAGGCTGAAAGTCTCCTGAAAATAATGGGTTGAAAGCATGATGTAGTGCTGCTGAGGATGTTCTACAGACAAATTTTCTAATCCACAATTAAACAGAACCCAATACCTAAAACAGCTAAACTAAATGAACCAACGAGTATTTGGGAAAATTAATGAGTTCACTAAAAGGACTATCAGAAAGGGCCCATCAGTAAACAAACAAATAGAATAAATACGGTAGTATAAGGGGGAAACTGTTTTCCCTCTCCTTCTTGGGAACAAAATAGGGAATAATCTTTACATTGTATAGTAGAACTATTGAATGAAGTGCAACAAAACCCTAGAATGAAGTGATTTTCCAAATCACTGAGCGTGGAGCAGAAGGAAAAGTCACAATAACAGTTGACACAACATTTCTACTTACTGTTTCTTTGCCTCTTCAAATTTATGCAGCTTTTTCCGCAAGCCACCTGATTTAAAGCCTTGACAATGAGCTGCTGGTGCTCCTATGGTGACTATGTCGTAGTTCTGATCTGGGATGGACAAAAAGGACTTACAGATGAAAGCCTGTAATCTTTAATGTGGACAAACAATTGTGGAAATTCAAGAACTACTGTGAAAATAATTTTTGTAAAACTTTCTGCCTGTGTTTTGAAGGACATGGAAAACTGAATTGGTTTAGATGTCCTGGAAATCCATCAGGTACTTTTGAGGTGAAAGAACCATACTTGAATGCAGGTCCTCTGTTTCTTTATCTAGAAGACTGACAGTGAAAAAGAAGCCTTGAACGCTAGTCTTTATACAAAGACTGCCGTTACTGGAATCCCTCATATGGATACATGGGACAAGTGTGTGCCCCCTGGTTAGTAAGAATTACTGTTAAAAGAAGGGAAGATTAGGTTCTGTATGAAGAAACAATCTTGATGTGAACAAGCTGGTGTGATTTTGCATAAGTGGTTCCAGAGACAAAGCACACAAGCTTGACAAGCAACAAATCAGAACCTCTGCTATTCTGCTACAATTCAAAATGACTGGAAGAGATATAGCACCTTAACCCAATACGTTCCTTTATATAAAGGCTGACTTGTGTCATCTAGGGTACAGTTAACTCCAGAATCTAGTTTTGCCACCTGTGTAATAGCAATAATTATACTTACACCTCTTCTTTTGGAGAGATTTGAAATCTGAGGATAGAAGATGCTACAGAAATGTCAATTAGCACCAGTACTAGAGAGCAGTAGTTTGTAGAAATTTGGTTATATGGTTGAGGATGGAAATGGAGAAAGAAAAAAAAAAATGGAGAGAAAAGTATCAGAATAAGATAAAGAAAGAGAGAAAGAAACAAATACCTGATCCTCCATCATCCTGGACTCTCATTCTCTGTATATGTAAATTCGTAGGAACAAATTCCAATTTTTTATCAGCTTTCAAGCTACTGGCTTTAAATGATGGACCTGAGAAATGCAGGAGAAAAGTAAGCACAAAACCCCTCTGCTTCTGCTTATGCTAAAACATTCAAGGAGCGTCATTCACCATTTGCTACGTGCTAAAAGTAAAGCAGAGAAAAGAAAGAAAAAAGATATATCTTTCTGTAACATTTCACAATTGTTCTCTACTTTCAGGGTAAAATAAGAGAATGAATAAAGCAGACAAACAGATCCCTAGCAAACTCACAATGGATGTTAATGAAGAAATTTAATAACAGTGTTTTTTACTTATCAAACTAAAACATTCTGGGTTGCCAGTTTCAGAGAAGCACTAACAACCATGGCTGAGAATTACCACATTATTATGAAAAAGAAATCACCTTTATACTGATGCAGATCAGTTAGATTTTCCTGATAAGTTAAAATAATTGTTTGGTACTGAGTAACTATTTGTCGACGAAGGCTTTCCCAACAAGGAGACAGTTCTCCCAGTTCTTCTAGTTCACAAACCCTAGGGGGAGGAAAGAAAAGGAAAATAGAGAGGTGTTCAGCTCCATAGTCCTCTTGACCAATGGGTTTCACATTGTACCAATGTAGCATCATCCTCTGCTGACACATTACCAATTCACTCTGGCCTAACCTACTCACTAGACTGGGAATGCTTCCAAAAATAAGTCCCAAAGAACAACCGTTGAGCTCTACTCACAGGTCCCTCACAGGAAGAATACACTGAGTTCCCCTCAGCAGACCCAGGTGTTGGTCAAAACAAAAGCTTCCTACCTTTCTGCAGGAGCAACCAAACTATATGATGATTTGCAAACGATAGGCACTGTCATCATGTCAGGTGACCTGGGACAATGAGGGACCTTTTTAGGCCACTCCACTGAACCTCTGTGCCTCCCAAAGTAAATCAGGATTCTGACAGGTTAGGTAGGAGGTTAGCATGTATCTGACATTAAATACAAGGAGTATTTGCCCTGGACAAGGTATCTACACAACAGTTTTCAAGGCCAGGCCAGGAAGGCATTAATATGGGTTTGGAGAGACAACAGATGATCCTGCAGGTTTTTTTGCAGTTCTCTCAGTATCCCAAATCCACAGGTTTAATCAATTGTCTGTATATTGTTTAAGACAGCATTTCATGGAACAATTCCTGCTCCACAATATTTAGGATATTACCAAAAGAAAGCAAATTTCCAAGAAAAACTTTGGACTGATCAGCCAATAGGCAACATTGTAAACTATATCTATCAGTGACTTCTAGTTCCACCTTGTAAACTGCTTCAGCATAAGATGCTATTATGACTACCTTGACAAACTCCCTGCTCAAAACTAACTATGCATCTGAGTCCAGGTCTTCCTGAAGTAAATTCATACCTTAACACTTCAAGTTTACTTGTTTGTCCCACAGGGCTGAGACAGCAGAGGATGTGTCTGCCATAAATAATTAGGTGGTCAAAATATCCCCCTGGTTAGATGTTTCCTTTCAAAGAGCTCTGGCCCAGAAGAGCTTTATGTAAGAGGCAGCAGCTGTAATTATCCAAGGACATTTTAAAAGTCACCAGGATGTTAAGACAGAAGCAGCTGTGCTTGTATAGCTGAATTCCTCTGGGCTGCAGTACAGAGCGTAGAGAAAATAAGAGTGCTTGGCCAAATCTGAGAGATTCTATGACTACGAAGTGTGGCTGTGCATGTCGTAGAGGGTCACCTCAACTGAACAGGGAGAAGTGAGTCTTTCTCTTCAATTACATGAAAGTCATATTTACCTTTGAGCCAAGTAATTCAGCACATACAAAGTGGTACCAGCAATCACCTGGGCTGTTATTAACCCATAACTGTACAAAATATGTAACCAATCTGCACAATTTTAGCAAAAGCCTCTGAAGAGTCACATTCCGTGGCTAATTATCTTAAGAAACTTCACTGTCCACAGCCTTACAGAAAGCCACATCTTTTTTCCCCATTCATCCTAAATCCTCCTTTTATTATCTTCAAGTCCTTAAAATACATCCATCATAGATGGCACCTTATGGATAATCTTGCCAACTCTTTAGATTCTTATAGCTATACTTCAAAATGAATAGGTGGTTTTAAATGTACTGTCAGGAAAGCTGTAGAGAAACAAAGATATAAAACAAACAATTAACAACCCATGTCTAAATGTGTAATGGTATATCCCAAGCCTTCTCCATCAAGGTTGTAGCAGGACAACTAAACAAGATACAGCATTCACTCTCTAGAGTCTAATATCTGACTACACTGAGAGAGCTGGGGTTGTTCAGCCTGGGGAAGAGAAGGCTCCAGGGAGACCTTCGAGCAGCTTCTAGAGCCTAAAGGGGGCCTACAAGAAAGCTGGAGAGGAGAGGGACTTTTTACAAGGGCATGTAGTGACAGGACAGGGGGGAATGGCTTTGAACTAACAGAGGGGAGATATAGATTAGATATTAGAAAAAATTCTTCACTGTGAGGGTGCTGAGGCCCTGGCACAGGTTGCCCAGAGGAGCTGTGGCTGCCCCATCCCTGGCAGTGTTCAAGGCCAGGTTGGACGGGGCTTGGAGCAACCTGCTCTAGTGGAAGGGGTCCCCGCCTGTGGCAAGGGAGGTGGGACTAGCTGACCTTTAAGGTCCCTTCCAACCCAAACCGTTCTATGATTCTATAATATAGAGGATTATATATATAAAAAGATCATATATTCTAATGTTATGGACCTAATATAGTCACATGAATATGGAATGTATTTTCTGTGGCCTTAACAATACTTTTGTGAGAGGAACAGATAACCCCTAAATGCAGCTAACTGCAATATGATCCTAAGGGTTCACTATTCCAACAATGCCTCTGTATGTTCACATTACTATATACTCAAGCCCAAAGTCTATACTCTGACATGAAATCTTAATTCACTGTAACTGTACAGTCAGCAACTTGCTGCTTCTACTATTTTTTCTTCAGTGCCTCTGTGCATTAACACAGATATATTTCTTGGTAACTCAATAACAGCCATACCACTGCTGTATGTAAACTGGCCTGAACTTACCTTGCAGCATCTTCTTCTAGAAGAAGCTTCACAAATTGCCTAGGGATGTGTAGTGACAGGATGCTCTCAGCCATCTGCTCCAAGATTCTCAAGTGGTTCCCATCAGTGGTTGGAAAGCGATACATTCGGCAAATGGCGCCACCAAACACTGAAGAATTAAAATCACGTTATTTAAGTTTAAAGTGTAAAAAGCCTTTCCTTTTCTAAGGTAAACAGCTTCAATTCACTAATGTGCTGTAACACACTGCTGTAAGGATCTGGTTAAAGCAGGCATCAGTTCTAACTTTTCCAAGCATGGTCAGTCTGCAATGACCATTCTTCCAGTGTGCAGGAAAAGTCTCCAAATGATTTAAAACTCTAGGAAGGAAATGAAATACATATTCAACTTTTGAAATACTTGAATTTATTTTTTTTTTAATGTAGTGTGCATTTTTACCTCATATATCATTTACTGGAAAACTAACCTTTCTTCAAGATTTTTTTTTAAAGCAACCACTTTCCTCTGTCTTTTCCCTCACCCCTGAAGAAGAGACTAGCAAATTGCTTGGAAAATTTTATACTACAGTCAACTTAATGACAGAAGTTTGCTTCTGCTGGTTTTACTCTACAAAGCAGTGCAAATGATAAAATAATTTATTCTTGTATGACCCTCAAAGGGATGCTCAATCAGCAGCCTGTTCCTATTCAAATAAAACATCTGCTTAAACACCCTGGGGCCACAGGCAAACAGCAAGAGATTAGCTTTTACTGATGCCCAAAGCTTACTTGTTACAGCACATAGTAGCTTACCAGATTTCAGTAGTGCATCTTTCCGTAACGAAGCATATTTGGATCTGATTCCTAACGATTCTGTTAAGCTTTCATCAACTGGCAACACAGTCTAAAGAAAGAGAAAATCCAGAATAGTAAAGAATAAAACCTCAGTGTCTGGGCAATATGCCTGTGATGACCCTATTTACACAGACTCGAAAGGACTATTCAATGCAACACATGGTTAAAATAAATATAGCATAGCTCCAGAGTCCTTAAAGGTACTGCACCAACATATGTAGCTACAGCTACAAAGTGATACTAATGCACATTGTGACTGTGATACCCAGATAGGAGTGCAACTATCACCAGGATATTCAGAACACAGGGTTTATAGAATTAAACATATGTCTAAGCTGAGAAAGCACTATAAATATCTGCTCTCAGACAAATATTTGGGGGATCTGAAAAAAAAAATAATAAAAAATCCAGTATTCAAGTAACTTGTTCAGTTTTACTAAAACCTTTTAAGTTGCCTGTAGAAATTCTGGAAATTTCCTGAGCATCCCCATTACAGCTTGCTTAACGCCACTTTCCAATTCACAACACGAAGTAGAATAGCGCATCTTTGTGAAACTGGTTATCAATGTACCAAGTGCACCAGCGTACAGTACTGCAAGCTTATTCTGATGAAAGGCATGAGTACTTGAAGCTATAGCCTAATCACTGTAAATTAAAATTTTCCCCAAGACTTTCAGCCCCAAACATGAAGCACCAAGAGATCTCCAAAATACAAAACCGTATCATCACCATTCAGCTGCCATTTACAGTATTTTGAAATGGTAAAGCCCTACTAAACAAAGATGGATGGGAAAGCTGACAGCAGATGTCAACCCAGCTTATTTCAGTGCTGGCAATCTGCATTTTTCTGAACTTGACACAATGCTCATACTCACCCTTCCATTAATTGTATCAGGTGACCTTGTCACTGGAGGCCTTTGGTCAGTTTTTTCCTCCATTTGCCATCCAATAACTGTAATGTTACCTACACGGTCACTTTCAGCCGACCTGCAACAAACACTCTGCGTTGAGATTTTTTTGGAGGTGGACCTGTTTATTGACAAGGGAACACTTATAAAAGGCTATTAATCTTCAAACTTAATGAACATTTTAAATAGGAAGCCTTTCAACTTCATTTTACATATTTTTATAATGCATTGTTCCAACAGGAAAATGCTCTCCTCATTCTGCAGGGATGCTGTACAGACCTCCTAATTGAAGGCAACCTAACTCCTATGTTATTATTATAACATAGATTTTAATTGTATTTTAAGATTGTTGTTTACATGTAAAAATATGCTGGGACAATTAACAAAAAAAGAAAGAGTCTCTGGAACAGACAATAGTGGGAAGGCAAAAAAATAAGCACACGGGATAACTACAAGAAAAGGTTTATGCAACATGTTTATAGATAATGCTCAGCATCCAGCTTATACATCTGAGGGGTAACATGACAATGAGAAGGCAAGCTTGTATTCACACACTTTGATAATCAGAACATACTTGATATCAAAACAAATAGAGTTTAATAAAGTCCATTTTCAACTTAGTCATGAAAGAACAAACCTAGTAGAATAACCTCATCTAACACACAACCATTAAACTCCTGCCATCACATTCCTCTTTCTCACTCCCCCAAAACACACTCATCTTCACACCTATGATAAATTTTACCCAACATCATACTCTTCATGCCTTTTCTGACTTGTTCATCTACTCCTCCCTGTTAAAGCATATAATTTTAAATGTTTAACACTTAAATCACGTCGAATAATTTTTTCTTTACAACTCATTGTGAAAATGCTGAAAACCTTACCCATCTCTTCTCTTAGCAAGAAAAGCTTTGCCCATGTTTTGTTAGTTGTGTCTGGGCTAAGAAATTTCTGCAAGTTTATGAGAGTAACTGTTTCTAGTGCTGATTATGCAGATATTACCAACACCATCTTCCTCAGTCTTTCTGATTATACTTCCCCCTTTCAACTGACTTCCCCTTGACTTCTCTAACATGGACACCTGTCCTACTTTTAACACATACTACAATGTGCCTTTAGACATCAGAGCTCTCCTTCCTTAATCTCACTTTGTTTTCTTCATTCTTCCCCAACCCTCTACTTAACTGCATCCTACACTGGCTTTCAAGAGTGTGGTTTGATTCCTATGATTAGAACTACTACCTTAAGGATTGGTATGATACTCATACTCTCTTTTTCATCCTCTCCTGAGTCATGTTCCTTCCGCGAAAGCTTCCGATACGAATTAAACTAGAAAATACATCAATTGATGTTGTTGTAATGTGACTCTTTCTATTCCTAGTGCATTATATTGATAAATACACTATTTAGCAACAAATACACAATTTAGCAACAGGTGTTGAATTTAGTAGGTGTTGAATTAGAGCCTAGATTTACTAAGCCGAGGTATTCCAAACAACTAAGATAACTCTCTCTTTCAATGGGTTTCATTCTTCCCATCACAGGCTCTTTATACATCAGCACAGTCAAAAATGGTCTATTTTGCCACTCTTCACAGACATGTATGCTCAGGTGATAGGAAGAAACGCACAAAAAAGGAATTGGTCTTGACAATACTTTCTTGAACTGGAGAACTAGAACCAATGTCTAACATTATTCACCATGTTGGAAAGGTCTTGTTCTGATTATCATGCAATATAAAATAGGCTTTTTTGTAATAGTGGCCTAGAACTAAAAACCCCAAACAAACAAAAGATTTTCTTCATATCTCAAAGTTTTCATCACATCTTAAGCACGCTTTCAAGAATTAAGAATTAATTCATAAATGGAGGAGAATATTACAAACCTTAGTGTTAAGTGCAACCTGTGATTCTTCTCCTGAAGAAGTTCTTTTACAGTGAACATCCCAGAACCCAACAAATACATCTGAAAGAAGATGAGCACCAGAATTTAATTTTACAATGAGCAAAGGCTTTGTCCACAGCACTGAAGCCCAAAATACAACTACTATGCACAAAAGACTGAGAACAAAAATATAATTACATATGCCTATACATAACTAATTAAAACTCTAAAATTTAATAAATGTGGTAATTTATTAAAAATCCTTTTTCTACTGGAAGACAATAAGCATTTTTCTTTCTCTAGGATTTGAGGGGAGGTACCTCAATATATACAAGTTTAGGCCCAGCAATAAAGGAACAGTGAAAGCAATGGCTCAACAGTGCTCAGACTGACTAGGTCTACATTCATAGTCCCTCCCTGACCCAAACCTGGCTCCTCCTGAAGAACTTACCTCCTCCTTTTTCCCTAGGAAGCACTGTACAGAGAGGGACAGCTGTCCTGCCCCTAAGGAAGCCCACAGGGGGCCTGAAACTGTATTTTGGGCAACAGTCTGAAAATAAATGGCCTGGGTTGCGCTCAGATCTAAATAGTTACATGGGAGGGCTGGCACTTACTTAAACTTTTCTCAGCAAGGAAACAAATCTTACCCCTGAACAAAATCACTAAGGTATCAGGGTAGGACAATTTATGGAATTTAGCAGCTCTGTTAAGGACTGTTTCATCCTGGGCCCAACAATCTCAACATTTTGGCAGAGGTTAGAGGCCTCAGCTAGAGGTGTTGGGTCCCATTCATTATCTAGTTCAGTAAAGAGGTCCACAACATAAGAGAACAACTGACAGGACCTCTTAATATCAGTGGTCCCCAAACTTGCTGCAGACAAGCCTCATTTGAGAAAACCAGCAATGCCCTCCATTCTGCCACGGCATTTGTCCCTCCTTCCCCTACACATCTTGCTCTCTCCAGGATCAATGCTGCTACGCCATTTTGCTTTCTTCCACAAAACCTACTAGTTTTATCGCCTTGCCTCTTACTTCCTTGCTCCACACTGACAGGGCAAGCAATGGAATAAAGAAAACTTACTGTTCCCTGAGATCTATCTTTGACGTCGTACACAGACAGTTTGATTTGTGTCATTTGATTGATAAGAGAGTCTTGGAAAAAGGCAATGCTGCTTAGAAAGATTGGATTACTTGTTCCCTGTAATCATAAACAGTAAAGGCAAAAATTAATGCAAGGTGGTATTTGTTAGGAAGAAATGCTTCCTGTGTTAGCTTCAATTTTAAATCCAATCCACCGGTACCTCACCACTTACCTCAATAATTTCTGTCTGTGCATGCTTCGTCCAGAATGCCTGGGGAGGTGTCGTTACACTCACTGCTACAAAACTATTTGGTTTTCGATCTAGCGATGGAGTTAGCAGCTCACTGCAAGCTTTAGGTATGCAATAGATAAATAAATTTAGATTCAGGCTCTTTTTCATATTGCTGTAAGACTCTACATTTTCAGAAAAGCATATTACATACCCTGAGCAATAAACCTATGGAGGGCCTAATATTCCTTCTACCACCACATATAAAGGCAGACATCACTCACCTTTGTGCACAAAAACATTAAATGTGCAATCAGATCAGTCTGGCTCCAAGCTGTGGGGCTGTAATTTAAACTTGTTCTCTTCTAACACCTGCCTATCCACCCCCTGGCACAGCCTATTAGAAGAGCGTACAAACACAGGTTTTCCTCTGGGAATCTCATGAGCATGGCTACATTTGATTTGAAGTCACGCTCCATTAAGCCCATTACCAAACGGCATTTTGCCACAGAGAACCAATAGAAGTGCTTAAACATTGATCTAGCAGCTCTACTATGAGGAGAACTAGCTTGTAATTGTAAAAGGACAGAAATTTATTTACTCTAAAATGTTATTGTGAGTTTAACTGCTGGGAAGTGGCTATGGTGAATAGGAAATAACTACCAAAAATCTCAGTGAGTGACTCTATGCAATTACACTAAACTTCAGAGCCAAATTCTATCTAGCTAGATAAAAGTAACTACAGCATGGTCTGACTCTAGGACCACCAGCTAGGTATAGAATATTCTATAGAATATATTCTGACATTTACCTGGGCAAGTAAAATGTTTAAATGTACACTAACCCGGTTTGCAGTTCTTGATAGTTTTAATTTATCTGAAAATATCTGAAGTACCTTACTCAGCTCTAATTCTTCAGATTCATAATGTGATTACATCTGTGAAAATGTTCTCATTTCTCATTTCAAACATACTGTTAAGAGCATAACCTTCCAAACATTAGTCCACTGGTAGGCCAAGAAAACCAGGCTGCACTTGAAAATGTGGACTGAATTTTCATGAAGAAAATATTTTTCACTTATTCTTCAAGTGAGGTGAGTCAATGCACAAGCTTCTCGTCCAAATTTAACCATCTAAGAAATTAGGCCACTTCTGCATGTCGCGTTATCACTTGATAACAAAGGCCACAGTAAAGTGGCTGATATACTGTGATTTATCTGAAGTGCTGATATAGTGAGACTGAAGACAGCTTCATAGTACCTTCACATAAACAAATCAAACATTAAAAAATAACATTCATATAGCAAATATTTTAAATTTTATAGGACAGATGTTTTAATTACAGACTTTTAAGAACTGCTGGCTGCTTATCAAAAGATACTGTTCAGGCAGCAAGAAATCTATACCACATTTCCATAAGTATCAAAGTTTCAATCCTTACTACATGAAAAGCGCTTCAAAATCAACAACAAAACCACACACATACTCTATAGCATGTATCAGCAAACTTAGCATAAAAATCACTAAGCCTACCTAAACTGAACTCTAAAATCGGCTCATCTGGATCCTGAATGTTTCCTGTAAATCAGAAAAATTAACACAAGGTTAGCCAAACACTGCTGTCATGTGAATCCTTTCCAGAAGTTGCAGTCACACACAGAAAGAAATTCAATTTATAGGAAAAAAATTAGTATTTTTAATTGAATGAGCCATGACTGGTATTTAAAATATTTATTAGCTAATCTTAGGTATCTAAAAATATTTGAAAAACCTGAGATTATCATCGCATTTTATAAAACATGTTAAAATATGTAGAACTATTGTTATGGAATATGGGAATATAACATGCTGAATGTCAGTAGAAAACAACAGGATTAAAGCCACTTAGTGTCTGAGCCACAATTTACTCCAAATTACTAAATCAGCTACATCTCCTCTGTGATCAGTAAATAGGGAAAAGTTTGAAAGTACCCGTCTCTCTCACTAATAAGAGAAGGCCTCTGGGGGTTACAATCCTAATTTACTCACCATAAAAGGGAAAAAATTCTCAGCTCCCTCAACTCTCTTGAAAATTTTATACAATGTCAAACAAGGAGGTTGTCAAGACTCTTCCTAGACCTTGGCATTCTTTTATTGTTTTCTCCCTGTTGGTTATTTTTGACTGATAAACATAACTGCACAAAATCTAGTTTAATTTCTTCTTTTCTTCCCTCTCAAATTTTAATATTTCGTCTATTTTAACATGCTAGATTTAGGATTTTTTAAAATTTTTTTTATTGTAATTCCCTCCAGGTAACCAGATATATCTAATTCTGCAGGAATTAAAAAAAACACCAAAAAACATTGTTAGTACAGGGTACAATTCTGAAAGGAGCAACAGAGCAATAGCTGACACAAAGGTACATACCTGCTAGAGAAAGGCCTAGCATTTCAGAGGTGACATCAATGGTGGAGGCCCGTTGCACAGTGCGGGATTTTGCACCATGGCGGGGACTGTGTTCTCTTGCTGTCATTTTGTCATGAAGAACCCTTCTTTTCTTGCTGCTTGGCTTTACTGATGTTTGTCTCACAAAGTAGCAGAGTGCAGCAGGCTGTCTCCAATTGCTATTCCTTTTACATTACCACGCTAAGCAATAAAGAAAGCAAACACATACCAAAATTTTAGGCTGCTATCAGCTACTGTTCTTTTTAGCAGCAGCAAACCTACGGCTATAAAATTGCCTGAGGCCATTCAAATAAAACGCTCAAGGCAGATTAAATGCACAGTAACTCAATTTGCATGAGCCGTACATCTGTAGCATTTTACTGCAAATTGTTGAAGACTGTACCACATGCAAGAAAGGCTCTTCTGTCAGAGAATGGGGGTTGAGAGAGACTCGTTAACAGACCAGCTGCTCTTCTCCTTTGTCTAAGTTATTAAACCATCCTTAATGAAGTTTCCTGGTTTTCATAATCCCTGGGGAACACAAGTAAATTCATCAGATGGGGCCTCTCTCTGCAGAGGTAGGACAAGGGATAAGGACAAAGGCACAATGGGTCAGAAGAATGCAGAACAAAAGGGCAGGAAATGTTGTTAGTGTCCACACACTGTGCTGCTCCAGGCTCCACTGCCATGTAGGGATGTTGAAAACTATAAATAAAACCTACTGGATCAGAGCAAGACTGAAATTCTGGGATGGCGATGGAAAGTAAAAGGGGATGCCTGCTGATGTGGCACATGGCAGAGGCTGTGCTTTTCCTTCACCCTAAACTTTACTGGTTTAGAGACATCCATGACAGCTGCTCTTCCCCTCACAATTTCCATAAAGCAAAACATTATGGTAGCAAAGAAACACAAAGCCTATAGAAAATTCTGTTGCATTGTTATATGTGATACTTTTGTTTTGCCTGATAAAGTTGAAGGTTCCTTCTGACAGCCACACTAGCGTTGCAGTTACGGAACTTTTGTATTCATTTCATACTATTATGACAAACTCCATTCATTTAGGAAGTGAGACTAGGAGTAAAATCTGATAAACCTGAAAGGTAGTAATACAGTGACTAATAACTTCACAGGAGCCCCCATTTATTTTACAAAGGATTTGAGCCACGCTGCATAACGGAAGTGTATTTCTTTTCCTTTTAGGTTGATGGACCTAACGATGGGCAAGACGCATTCTAAATAAATAAAGCATGTAGCTTTCACTTGTGTTTAAAATGGGCATTTCAAAAATGAAGCCCTCCAAAGGAACACTCAAACTGCCTAACTTAAGTCTCTGAATGTAACTAGTCAGTATCTCCCTCTGGAGGATTTGAAAAGAATCTTCCCCTCTCTGCAGGAACTTAAGCATCTTCTTAACTAGCACTGGTTCACTGGACATCTGAAATTCAGATGCAAACTAAAAACCTCAGACAACTGGATTGAACACAACCCTGGTCATCCACATGAGCTTAGGAATGAGATTTAAATGGCAAGCTCATTCTAGGGAGGAAGGAATTTCAGCTAAGTCCAATGGATAGGTCATTCTGTTGACAGTCAGAACTAATAATTTGTCTTGGTGATTCAACTCAGCTTTATACAGTATAATGTCATAAGCTAATTCCAAACAGGAAAAGAGAGAATTCTTAGGTGGAAGAAGCAGAAATTGACAGCTCTGTACATCCCATCCCTAAAAGCTTTGAAACTCAGTGACAGCATACAAAACAACACTCTGCTTATAGATAAAATTAATGACAGGCAAAAATTAAAGCAGGCTATTTTCCAATTCATACAGAACCACACAACAGCTGAGGTTGGAAGGGATGTCTGGAGACCATCTAATCCAAGCCCTCTGCTCAAAAGCAGCATCACATAGAGCAAGTTGCTCAGAACTGTGTCCAGTTGGATTTAAACTCTGGCTATAACACCTCTGGCCAACCTGTTTGTTCCAAAGTTCAATTTCTCTCAAGTGGTTAAATAGCTAGTGAGCCATCAGTCTTTCTTGAATAGTACGGAATACGTTAAGATTTGGTCAAATAAAACCTCCGTCAAAATTCTTTGCCAGTTTCCAAGTCTTTCTGTTCTCCTAATTATTCGTCTCTTCTTTCAGCAGTTGGTTTTCCTTGGTTTGTTTTTTATGTAATGTGGTGGTTAATGGTTTGTAAGTCCATTAAACCTAACTGATTAATGAAACAGAATACCTACAAAATGTGCTTGCAGAAATTCAGACAGGATGCCATAGCTCCTTCCCCCAAATCCTACAGACACCTTAATCAACCAATAACTAACAGTTCACACAGGTACAAGCCAGAGAATAGTTAGGTTAAACAGTCCAGTTGTATGTCTGTATTTGCTGTCAACCTTAAAAAGGGTCAATCCTTGAGAAGTTAAAATAGGGTCAGATATTTGTTTTGAAACCATTTTTATTTAAGTATTACTGAGCATAAGGCTAAGATCTCAACTATTCATTTAAATTGAAATATTAATTTCTCACCTAATGATAATTTTTAGCTTACACTAATCATACTTACAGAGGGCTCTTTTCCTCATGTGTGGAGGGACTTTGTGTATCATCAGTTAAGTCCACATCTAAAAAATTAACAAAATAATCAGCATAAATAATCTTTTTATACAGCATAAATCACAACAAACAGGCAGGTACCATTCTCAGATTAACTGTAAATATAACTTATGATTAACAGCTCTCACATTAATGTTTACTGAAAATGGAAAAAAAGAAAAACAGAGTATGATCCTCTGCTGACCCTCACTAGTCATAGCAGTGCCCAGTCAGAGCAGGAGCACAAAGAAAGAAGGTTATGCTGAAAAGGACTGACTTCAGGTCAGCATTTGGTGAACAGCTGTAGCGTTGGGTAGAATAGCTGTAAAAAACATATGTTAACATGTTTACTGAAAGGCTTGGTGCTATTAAGAAAAAGGAATGTGTATGATATGTTGAGTATGAGACTTGTTACTATGCCTGCTTTTCCATAGTTAAACGTACAAAATTTTGCTGCTTGGAAGAGTTACAACCACCACTGTCAGGAGAAAAGAACCTGTGTCAAAACATAAGTTCAAGAGATCAACATGTAGGGCTCTGTCTCCATTGAGTGAAATTACTATGTGAGATAGGCTTCTCTGAATAGCTAGCAATAATCATTCAGGAAAAGTGAATTATTTTTAAATCTACTACAGGTTAACTGAAGGTTTGTATTTGCTAGTAGTACCATCTCATTCAAGTACATATTCATTAATAGGATACACCTTTTAAGACCTCCCATGTATGCTGTACTACAATACAAGAGATGGGGAAGTCCAGTCTGAGCTTTTTAATTTAATCACCAACCCTACCAATTACCCAAGACTGCTTAAGAACATAGGTATAAGCTCTTATCTCTTATGGAAAGGGTTTTTATCTCACCTAAACTGCACAGAAGGCAGGTATCTGACCTCAACTCACTGCCCAGGGTCTCTATACAGTCAGTGGTAAGACATAGGCACTTCCAGAGAATGAGTCGCTGTTTTCCAAGGTAGGTGGGATGAATCACCACATGAAGGTACCTCTCCTCCTCTCTCTAATTATAGAAAGAATTTAGGTAACTAGCTTAGGCCTGATGCTGCAGCTGAGCAAACTGGATCCCTCCCACAGATGCTAGCTCAGGCAGGGATGACATCCTTCTATTCACTGCATAGCCCGACAGACCCAACCAACAGGTGCTCTGATCGCTCTCTTGAATTACAACCATTTCGACAATTTCTTTACAAAAGAAACCTTTATAATCATGTTTTTTATAAAAATCAGTGGAGGTAGGATTCCTACCAAAAGAAAGGTAATATTAACACACAGGATAGTTCCCTTAGATGGTACCAAAGACTGGTTCCAGTTCCACAGCCAGAAATCTCAAAGACTGATGTAATTCATGTCCAGACAAACCCTATCCTGAAGATGGCATGATGCATCTACACATAGCCTTTGGCTTTGCCCTTACTAGTACTGCAGACAGCGGATGTTGGCAGTAAGTGCAGCTGTGCACCCACCCCATGAAGTTTTGCTGCAAGTCCAGTTTTCAACTGTGGCTTTGACAGAAGTATGAAAAGCTGCCGTTGACTCCCAATGGTCATTTTCATTGTGCAAAAAAGGCTTCTGAACAAGATTCCCTTCTATTATGTAAATATTTATTGGGTGCTCTATTAGTGCAAAAGCTAATAATCTGAAGAAAAGAGCTTCATCAGATGCCACTTCTGGTCTCCTACTTTCTGTCCTGGCAGTTGGCCATGGGAAGCAAATGCCTCTTTGCTCAGCTGCATGGCCTCACCTCCTACAGGCTTGAAAGTTTCAGACATTTGGTCTCACTCTGACTGCTTAAAAAATCTCAAGCAAAACCGATGATCATCTCAGCCCCAAAATAATCCCTTGATGATTAGGTTGTACAACTACCAGCTAATATTCCCCTCATCTCTGTTGCCTTTGGTCTGTTCCCTTCTTGGAAAAAACAAATTTCCTACCAAACTACTCCTTGAAACAAACATGTCAAGTGAGATCAAACCTTTTTTCACCTCAACACCCACTTTTTTGACACTCATTACACAACTGTAAGAAATAGGAATTTTCCAATTCACACATCAATAAGCAGGAGAAAGAGGCTACTGCAATTATAGACTAAATCAAAATCTACTTTAAGACTGTACTTCTCTACCGCCATAGTGCTCTGGGGTTATAGTATTTGATCCAGTAAGGAGATATGCCAAAGCAGAAAATGCCACAGCAAAGGCATATTAAATGTTACTGATACATCTAGATGAAGAGACTAACAGAGAAAGGGAGAGTGTGACAGCCTCTTTAACGCTTCTCTAAAATCCTACTACAAGTTTGCCATTATCTCCACGAGGGAGCAGAAAAAGTAGTTGTGAGGTACTTACTGAACTGCAATTAGTTTTACCACTCTCTGGACTTACTGGACTGTAAGGTTCACTTCTCTGAACCTTACAAATCAGGGTTCCTATTCCCAAACAATCCGCTTTGAAACACCAAGAGGGCTCCTTCAGCGAACTGCGTTGTTCAGATAACATCTTAGTAAGAAGTTTCTCTGATTTAAAATGTTTGAGCAATACACAAAGAAGTAGAAATGAATACTGCCTGAAACAGTATTTGGATCTGCAACATGGCCAGGTTTCCAACTGACATCCTATTAACTATGTCATTAAGGACAAAATAATGGCAAGAATGAAATTCCAGACTATGCTAAGTTATGACTATGTTGCCTGCCATGAAAGAGCATCATCTCTAGTGTAACTAGCATACAGTTGTTTGGTTTTGGTTTTGGGTTGGGTTTTTTTACCTCCAACCACAGAAACACTTCGTAGTGAAACAAGATTCGCCATGCTGGCTCAAGACCAATCTTCCAGCAATTCCAGCATCCCATCTCCAACAGCAATTTCAAAGAAGATGCAAGGAACTTTATTAAACATGCTTCAGGGTCTGAAGTGAACGTCTGGATCAACCCTATCACTCGTGGCTGAAGAGGTGGCTCAAGGGCAGAACATCAGCTCAAAGGACAGCAGGTCCCAGGGAAAGCCTCCTAAGATTGACACCAATTAAGAGCTTTTTTTTTTTTACAGTGTCGGAAGCACTTCACTTTTCTGCCTCATTTAATGAGAGACTGAATGTCCTGAATCTCACACAGGTCACACCAGCAGCAAAGCTCAGAGCCATGAGCTTGACACTGTCCTGGTTTAACGCCAGCTGGCAACTAAGCCCCGCACAACTTCTCGCTCACTCCCCCCTGGTGGATGGAGGATAAAATCGGAAGGGTAAAAGTGCAAATTCACATGGCTTGAGATAAAGACAATTTAATAGGTAAAGCAAAACAAGGAATTAATTCACCACTTCCCACCAGCAGGCAGGTTTCAGCCATCTCCAGGAAAGCAGGGCTCTGTCATACTTAACAGTTCTTTGGAAAGACAAATGCCATTATTCTTACTGTCCACTGTTTCTTTCTTCTTCTCCCAGCTTTATGTGCTGAGCATGATGCCATATGGTGTGGAAAATCCCTTTGGTCAGGTGGGGTCAGCTGTCCCGGCTGTGTCCCCTCCCGGCTCCTTGTGCACCCCCAGCCTACTCACTGGTGGGGTGAGGAGCAGAAAAGGCCTTGACTCTGTGTAACACTGCTCATCAACAGTGGAAACATCCCTGTGTTATCAGTGCTGGTTTCAGCACTTAATTAACTCTATCTCAGTCAAAATCAACACAGACACCTTGAGTCAGATTCTTCTCTCTGACCAAACTCATGGAGACGGCAATGCAGGCTACGTCTACTGCAGATCCACAGGCTGACAAAAGAGTTTCATTCCAGTTAGGACATCTCCCTTACCATGCCTTTTGGGAAGGCAAAAGAAAGCAAGTGGCACCAGCATCCAATACATATCTTTGCCTCCCACTGAAATTACTTCCCCTCAAAAACATACTTGGGCAGGTGCCCATCTGTCAGCAAAGAGGCTGTATTTCCCCCTCTCAGTCTACTCCTTAAGTCTAAGTTCCCCTCACAAGCTGGTTGAATGTCTCCCTCTGCCAAGGACCATAATCTTGATTACCAAGGACAAAAAAATAAGTTTGCCCTGAAGAGCCTTTTTGTCACCTCTGAAGCTCTCCTGAGTATTGTCAGCAAGTGGGTAACCTCAGCAAGAACAGCGAAAAGTCCTCCACAAGAAAATAAAATAAGCTACTGCAAGATACACTGAATGTATTTGTGCAGCATGGAAATATCCAAATGCAGCCTTTCAGTGATATTTTGATAAAACATATTTTCAGCAGCAGAAAGTAGCTTGCTTTCTCTCTGCTTTCCTGATCACCCTCTCCCTTACAGACAAATCTGTAAGTCATAAACTTTATTCTTTCCCACTATGAACTTTAGCAAACTCGATTAATCTAAAAACCTAATTTTACCTCTTTAATACATTTGAGTACTTTTAATAGAAAACTGTGATTTAGGCCACTTAGTTCTTTGTGCAAATTAAGTGTATTTGTCTATATTCACAACTGAAATAGAATTAGCATTCTTCTTAATGAGGTATTATTTTATTTTCATTTGTTATCACACCGCTTCTATTTCTCCAGTACTCCTCCTATGAGCACAAAAATATGTACACCCACAGGTGGAAGTGAGCATTTGTAACACACACATTTGCTGACTAAAAAGGAAAATGCACAGCTCTGTTTCACTTTGTAGAACAGCTTACATCAAGTTGAGCACAACACAGTGCCACAGAAAACAAGAGCAGTTTGAAGTCCAACCCTCTCAGCCTCCTCCGTTGTTTTACCAACAGAAATTGAAGCAGCTTACAAATGGTCTTTATCCTAAATTAATCTCGTCTTCACAAGAAGCATGCTGGGTACATTGAGGTGAAGTTTCCTGTGCATGGGATGACTTTCCTCATGACTCAAGGTTCACACATTACCTATACAAGACATGGAAAAGCCCATGAGGACAGGGGACATACTTTCTGTTGAGGAGCTTGGGCTGGAAACACATTTCTGAACTTAATGGCACTTTGAACACAATCCTACAGCCTGCCTCTTGTCAAGCAGTCTTTCATCATAACCATGATGCTTGCAGCACAGAAACAGCATTGCTCTAACTGGAAAAACAGAGCTTAACCCCATCTCTGAGCTCCTCCTGCTGCAGGAAGGGGTGGGGTAGAAGAACGAAGGTAGACAAAAAATCCAACCAAAAAACCCAAAACAGTTTATGACCTCAAATGGAGATGATCCAGACACACCTTAATATTGGCTAAAGATTTCATACTGCTGTTGGTTACAGACAGATGGCAGTAAAATATCCAACATACAGGCAATGAGAGAGGGGGACCACAGAAGACACAGAGGAATAAAAGCACTGAATAGTTTCAGTTTTACTACAGCTGTAATCAGTTTTGGTCAAGCTTGGATTACAACAAAAAGTCTAAGGAATTATCAAAATCACAGGCTACTCTTAGCACTGTCCTCTAAGTGTTTGATGGGATCTCACATTCTGCTCCAAAACCATTATGCTTCACCTGCACAACTGGACTGTGTTCCCGGGTCACAGTCTAAACATTTGTTTACTTTCCTGACACTACATTTTCCCACATGGAAGGAATTCTCCATTGGGTCACAGGCACGATGGAAAAATCTCCCAAGCACTCTTCATTTTTACATGGCACTGGCCTGACTTGCTGTGATTCCCATGCTTACTGTTTAAAATGTTTATATAAATTTTAAAATACGTAACAGCATGCAAGGACAAATGAGAAATGAGTGAATTCTTTCTCTAACATACATGTTTCCAACAAGACACAACTAATTGACTCAGAAAATGGAGCAGTGTCAAGTATTTAAAAAATTTAAAATAAACGTTATTACCAGGATTTAGGCAGCAAAGCAAAACTGAAGTCTTATACAGCATAATACAACCTCGCTGATGCATATTTCTCCATCAACATTTGTTTTGTATTCCTGAACTGTTTTGCATGTGTATTTCTGATCTATATATTTGTTTTTCTTATGCGATGCATGCCTAGACTATGTCTAATGGCAACAAAACTGGGTGTCTTTTCAAATGAAATAATTGTATTTTGGTTCCAAATACCCGATTCCTTTGTGCTGCTTTCATTTCTCTCCCTGGAAAATAAAATGATTTGTGTGTTTACCCTGATCTTTCTAAATCAATGGGAGAGGGGGTTGTTGCGGGCCAAGATGCTGACTGCAAGGCTCTTTCCTGGATTCCTTTTTGGAGTTATGTCAACAAGTGGTGGAATGCTGGTAGTTTGGAAGCGTAAGAATCCAGCACCACGCAGGGCAGCAACAGTCAACGCTTCCCACTGCTCCCATTTCAATGCTTTGGTGGGACAACTGTCCCAGTGAAAGGAATCCTTTTTCATGCCAATCCTACCCTGTGAGTTAACATCACCCTGTAAGATATAATAAGGGTGTGTATGCTTCTGTGTGTTGCATCAGTGTCTTGCCAGTTTCTGAAAGCATTTTCCTTGACAATCTATTTAGACAGCATGCAGACCCCACTTTGCTGGCCCTCTCGAAGACTTCAAACCCATCCAGAAAACCCTGTCCAAATTCCTAGGATCTGGGCCAAAGATCCCCAACAGTTGGTTTGCTTTTTTGCCCAAGTTGTGAGGAGAAACTATGAAGTTTCACAAAGGGTTCTCCACTAGCAAGAAAAAGGGCGATTGTGAGCTGAGATGACAGCCAAAAGGGAGTAGGGCTGCTGGGTTTGAGGAAGGATGAATTGCTAAGCTGCTTCTCAAGAAGTGGTAAGCCTCAAGACTAAACAGAGCAAAAGATACTGCTCATCACCTGCCAACCATCAGCTATGCCTCAAGACAGACACTGAAATAAGAAATAAAACTATTTCTGAGTGAGCCCTGAGCAAGATGCACCCTTTATATACTCAAAAACGTTTATATATTCAAAAATTCAGGAGCACAAGCACTGGGAAGGAACAAGAGCAGACTCGGGGATGACTAAGGGGACAATGTTACCCTGTGCTTGCACTGTCCAATGAAGCAGGTGCACTCTGAGTCAGTGGGTGCACATGTGCTAACCCAGTTCTTCCCTGCACCCGATACCCCTCCTCCCACATGCACAAGCACATACACATTCTCCCTGTCCTCTACAAGGCAGTTACAGCAGCTGTATTCTGATCAAGGCCAACAAGAAAGGGAAGCGTGAAATCAAGAGACAGGGCCTGAAATACACCAATTTGTCCAAGTGCTTCTGCTATAAGCCAGGAACTGCTGCAGACACCTCTCTTTCAGAAAAGGAAGCCACAATTTCATTTCCCAACGAAGCCAGAAAATGTTAAAAGTAATTTTTCACAATGTCACCATCTGCCCATTGAACACCACTGATGCTCTTCAGAAAAAACGGGTTAAGATTTCAGAGAAACCAACAACTCCATACTTCAACAACAATAGTTTTATTTTAGTGGCTAAGCTGATGAGAATTATCAGCAGCAGACTGTACATCTATAATTTAGGTAAAAAAAAAATAAATAGGAAGATGTGAGCAAGGCCCAGTGAAATAGTTCACAGAAAGCTGTAATTGAACCACAAATGTAATTATCTCTGCTGATCAATGTATTTGCTTAGGTGTTTTTAACAAGGAATAAACTGGATTGTGAGAGAAGGTACATTTCACCACACTTGTAAAAAGCAAAGTCCATGTGAAGTATAAACTGAACTGTTGCTAATAGGACCTGACAATCATAGAATCATAGAATGGTTAGGTTTGGAAAGGACCTTCAGATTATCTAGTTCCAACCCCCACGCCATGGGCAGGGACACCATACACGAGATGATGTCACCCAATACTCCATACAATCTGGCCTTGAACACCGCCAGGGTTGGAGCATTCACAACTTCCTTGGGCCAACCCATTCCAGTGCCTCACCACCCTCACTGTAAAGAACTTCTTCCTTATATCTACCCTGAACTTCTCCTGTTTAAATTTAAACCCATTACTCCTTGTCCTATCACTACAGTATCATTTACCAAATGGACTCTTAACTTGTAGCAGAGCCACTGAAACACAGCCATGTAGGAAAGATTACAGCATTGACAGACATGGGTCATTTTAAAACACACTGGAAAATATATTGAAACTTGCCATATTTGAATGCTGAATTTAAAAGACCTAAATCAGTAGCTCAAAACTGGAATAAATAAAAGTACACAACCTACAAAAAAAAAAAAAAAAAAAATCGTAAGTGTCTCACGTGTCTTTGAAGTGACCTCATAAGAGGAAATAAGGCCAAATATCACTGAAATTTTCTTCAAATTTGATTATAAATCATTCTCCAATGCAAAATCGGCAGCTTCCTAATTGAATATCATATTTCAACAATTGCCCCCTACTTGTGAAAATTCTCACGAGGTTCCCCAGCTTTGACCCTCAGCCTCACTGGAATACTTATTCTTTGTTGAGCTGTGATTGAAGAAAGAAGCTATAGAAAATAAATGTCTTGCAGTGGATATTATGATCCTAGCTCTAAGACATAAAAGACAAAGATAAAATAAACTTTGGAAAGAGTAACTAAAGGTATTTCTACTACTCTGATCGGTTTAATGTGTAAAATGAGATGATAGATGCACACCCGTGGACAAATAAAAACATTGTAGGTACTTACTTAGAAGGTTCATGACTCCTTAGTCCAACATATTAGAGGTTAAAGTGGCCTGTTCAGACAGAGAAGGTAGGAAGTGCTTGTGTAGCTGTGGTGTGCAACATTTTATTCCGCTATAACATTGTTTTCTTTCACTCTCATCTGCTAACAGACCAAATGTAATAAACATTTCAGTCCAAAATCCAGAGAAAAATTAAGATTCATCTACAGTACGGTCATGGATTTCTGGAGTGCAGGGCTTTTAAAAGCGGTTTTCAAATTGCCGCAACCACAGCTTACTGGTTTGTTTGTACTGTACTAGTAGTGATCAATCTTTAGAACTGACATAGTTTAGTGGGCTTCAAAAGTTTATTTTAAAAAATAACAATTGCAGCAGGGATGGTAACAACAATCACAAAAAGATATAAATGCTTTGCAAGGACAAAGGGCATATATTAGTGCTGAGTTCCTTGCAGCACTCAGTGCTCAAAAATATGAGCTTAAATGTCAGAGTTCTGTCAATTCTCCAAGCACTAGCATGCTTCATAAAACTGGTGTGTTACTACAGGCCAAGTTTATCTGAAGCTCACTTTTTTTAAAAGCAAATTTTGCATGGATATATAAAAGGCTAAAAATGTGAAGGATGCATCCCAAATTACTTTCTGTTCTTAAAGTTCATGACTAACTCACTCTCATGACTGATATATTTGACTCTCAATTTTTGCATGCTGAAGGCGAGCAACAGTGATGCCGACTTCTCCCGTTAACTCCTGGTGCCTCCCACCACACCTTATCAGAAATTCATAAGCATGCTGCCTACCTCAGTAGTCAAACCTCCAAGGCAAGGCAGCAGAGACTGTATTTCTGCCCACGGCTACCCATCTTGCTCTTCTGGACAGATGAGAACAGGTACCTTCTTTTCAGCCACACAAGTTTATTGTCTACCATCTCATCAAAGCCACTTTCAGCAGCAGGTTAAACTAAGATACTGAGCTGCATCTCAGTGTGGGCACACATTCCTACCTCCACTGCCTTCTGGCAAAACGGAGGGACAAGAAGCTGAATATAAAGACTGGGTTGGAGCAAAATGACAATCAAGCCCGGAGTCCTCTATGAGAGCAGGCAGCAGCACTAGCCTGAGAAAAAGAGTATAACGAGCAGTACTGGTATTTTGTGAGGCATTTCCAGGTTTGCACTCCTAGATTCATCTCACAAGCACCTAGGAACTTTCTGAGCTGGGTAGCACATCCAGACCTCCATATTTAACAGATGGTGGTAACATGACAGCTAAAGTGTTACCAGAATTCATCATGGGCCCTTGCAGCACTGCTACTTCTAACAGCCCTGTAACACCACATTGCCAACACTAGTGACTGGCCATAAGCCTTGTAGCAGAGCATGCAAACCCTGAGGTCTTACGCTTTTCAGGCTTGCTTTGCCTGATTTTTTCTCTATCTGCCTGTAACTTTATTTTAGCCTGCAATTAAACTTGGTTTAGTTGTAACAACAATTTTTGTAACTGCCAGATGTCTGTGGCTAAATGGTTTTTACTTTTGTTTATCTTTGTACAGAACCACCTATCATTTTACAACTCTAACACAATGATGTAGTGCAGAAAAATACAAGCCTGGTATGACAGCAGAGCCTTGAGAAGTGAAGACACAGGATAGAGAGGAGCACAAGCACAGGATAAATAAAGATCGGGTACAGAGCTGACACCTTGAGACAGTATGGCCATAGACAGCTCACCCATGGTCACTTGAAGAATTGCAGACTTGAGGTGGACAAACCTGAATTTAGGGGTAATAAAGAGAACAAATAAATAGTATCTAATATGTACCTAAGGTACCACATATAGTAAATTTGGATGTAAGTTTGAGCTGCAGACCAATGAAGAAAGAGCCAAGTTTTAAAGCTTGTTAGCAAGCATAAAAATGACCCCAAGTGGGTCCTAGAGCGAAGAAGAAGAAACTATCAGCATAGAATCACAGAATGGTTGGGGACGGAAAGGACCTTTGAAGATCACCGAGTGCCATGGGGGGGTTGGAACCCCCCATGCAGTAAACCAGGGTGCTCAAAGCCTCATCCAGCCTGGCCTTGAACACTGCCACAGATGGGGCAGCCACAGCTTCTCTGGGCAACCTGTGTCAGTGTCTCACCACTCTGACAGTGAAGATCTCAACAAGCAATGACTCCTGGCTCAGACTGTAAAGACTTTAATTATAATAAAAACAGCTTCTTGCCTTTAGATATAAATTGTTTCATCTTTGCACATAAAAATTTTTTGAGTGCAACAGCACAGATGTGGAATTTAGCGCCATTCTCCACTGCTTACTTGTACCAGCAGATGCTGTTGTCATCCAGTGTTTTAGGAGAGAAATTTTTGTACAGTGGGGATTTTCTTGTTTCCAGCTTTTTCAGGCCATGCAGGTCTCATGTCTACATTTAGAGAATTGTTATAGACTAAATATGCAAGAATGAGAGCTAGACATAACATTGCCAGGACACTTTGTGATCACTGGGATAACATCTATGCTCCAAATACAATTTGCTTCCACTGAAGACATAAAAAAATTACCTGCCCACAATGAATCACTGTGAATCACAGACATCAGTGTAATGCATCTTTGTAAAATAATTATTTTAAAACAGTAAATGTCACATACCTAATTTTTTTAATGGTGTGAACTGAAACAAGCTAGAACTGTGTCAAAATTAAACGGAACATTATTAAACTCTTAATAGCTTTTAATCTTTTCTGATTTGAAAACTCTCTGAAAATTTCCCAGTGGAAGAACCCTTTGGTACAAGCTAATTTAAAGCTACTGATCGTAGGCTTGCTTTCCTCAGTCGCTTCCCACCAACTTATTTGCATAGTTCATGGACAATTTAAAAACACTAACTTGAGCACTGAAAGAACCAAACAGCAATGATTGTTAGGACTAATTTTTTTTTTCCCCTCATTTTAAATTGTTTCCATCTGCTCAGAACTACACAGATTATTCACCTAACATTCTACATTCTTCCATGTTTGGTCTCAATCTAGAAGTAAATTTGTATTTGGAAAGTGTGAGCAAAAGCTTTTCTGGGCATTTTCCAGTTCTAAAAAGGGAAAGTCTATTAATAACATTTTTATCCAATTAAAAAAAAAATATTATTTTTCAACAAACTAAATAAAACCAAGCTATAACTGAAACCCTACAGGACAATAGTGCTTTATGAGGTATACACTTCCAAATAAAACCCAAACAAGCAATCTGCTAAACAAAATAGAAGTAAGTTAAAGCAAAATCAGTCTGGCATTACCTATGGGGAATGAAAGCAGGAACCACTGATGGAAATCCAGGAGGCTAGCACTCAATCCAAGCTCCTGTGGATCTTTTAATGCTGAAGCAACAAATGTCATATTCCTATGAAAATTCAGGCTACTAAAGGGTGATGCAGGAACAGTGGTATTAGTGTACATTCAACAAGCACTTTGTTAACTCTTCCATTTTGAAAAGCTCCGAGGATAAGTATCCAAGGGATGGCTCTATGCTAATAGAGCACCTGGCTTTAAGGAGAACTCCACACACAACAAGCTACCAAATCACATCCTTATCATGGCTATGAAATTTGAGTGCTAGACAACCTCAGGTGTGCAGCCTCAGTTGACAATAAAGACTGTGAAAGCCACAAAAATACTGTTCTCCACAATTCTGCTGTACTACAAGTTTTTGTATGACCTAAGCCCCACAAGTAGTTTAGCTAATCTAAATGATTGGAACTGAAAACTCCAATCTTACAAATGGATGAGTGTTTTCAGAGATCCAGAGGAGGTGAGAAGGTAAAGAAGTTTGACTGGACAGTCAGGTAGAAGGTGCAGAAGTTTATATATTTATCAACATTTCTATTTTAAAAATACGACCACTGCACAAATGGGCAGTTTTGCTTGCAGTTAAACTGGCATAAAGGCAAATGTCATGAAACTGCAGCTGTATCTTTTACAACTGTAGGTAAAATTACATTGTCTGGGAGTAGACAACAGTGACATCCAAATAACTAGTGTTAAAACATATTAATTTCCTCCCCAGTGACACCCCCCCCCAGGTCACTCCTGCATAAGTGGGCACAGAGTTTGCGAACACTCACCCAAATAGATTTCCCTCATGTGATCTGTCATATTATAAAAGGACTCTTTAGTTTGCCAAGATTACAAATCAGACTCCAGGAGCTGATAGTGAAAAAAATACTATGAATTTCTCCTCAGTTCTGGGAAAGCTGTGACCATATGGTAATTGCTGTGTCTGGTTTTCAGGCACCTTTACAACTACAGTCTTTTCAGCTCTCATGTTCAGATTTTCCTTTTTGAACACTAATATGGAAAATGACCTCAGGACAGAAGATAGCTTACTCCTTTTGTGTTATATGATTTCAAAACCAAAAGACCAAGCTACAATATGCCAATGTTGTCTCTGTAGTGATGGATGCAGCTGGACATAGAAGGGATCTTTCCTACTCTGTGAGGCTCCTATTTAGCATACTGATTTTGTCTAGTCTAATGAAAGATGCTTTGTAATGGATGCCAAGTACTTATTGGTACTTACTAGTGCTCCTGGGGAAGGGGAAAAAGGACAGTTTTTAAACACAACCCAGAAGAGCAGCTCCAGATGACTGGAGTGGTGCTGGGAAAGTTACAAGCTGCTTTAAGACGTGAAGAAAAACCATGAGAAATCTTTTGTCTGTGCTTGCCTCTTCCCTTCATTGCACAGCAAGTTATCCAAGCTCTCAATTACAATTTGGAGTACCACCAAGTGCATTTCTCTGTAAAGGTGAATAAATAGCAAGAAACATATACAGTAAAATACAGTCACATAAGACCACTCATTCCCAATGCTCTGGGCATCTATTTTGTCCATGGGGATCTATAACCACTGCTCCCCAAGTGACTTTTGCTCCAGCAGTGCCTTCTTGAAAAAACAGTCCTCAAGGACTTTTTCTTTCCATTTTTCTTCCTTCCGCATCGAATACTACCTGAAAGCATTGCTCTCCCAACTTTTCTTCTCAAAGAAAGAAAAGACTATGTGCCATGGCTCTTTGACTTTATAACTATTACTTAACCCACCAAAGCGAACGGGTTAACACATATAACCCATTGTTTGCACCAACAGGCACCAAACAAAACAAAGCCGATTTGTCATACTTATGAATCCAAAACAGAAAAGGCTTTCTTCCTGTCATAGTATATGGATTTCAAAGCTGATTCATAGAGAATTATCAGGGAAGTAAACCAGAAAGTATTAGAGTTTGTTATCCAGAAATTAAGTGCTACCTCTCAAGCTATTACTAAGTAGCACTTTTATCTGAAATGTTTACAAAATACTATTTCTTTTCAGAATTTCTCTTCAACCACCATTTAAGAATACTGTTGAAGACCTCAACCTTAACAAGCAAAGAACTCATCCATTTGACAGTATATTGCTTTACCTAGAATATTTTGCATTATCTCCTACTTATTGTTCAAAAGAAAATCCCCCTCATTTCTCTTTTTACCCACTTATTATTTCTATAGCCTATGAATTATATAAAACAATAACAAACAAAAAACAGTGATAACTTTTTTTTTCACTAACAACAAAAGCACCAAAATCACTTATATTGATAAATAACTGCAATTCTATGCCGAGCTTAAATCTTCATAAACTGGCATGTGAAAATACTCATAGCTCTTCTGCTAAAATTTAGAAAAAAAAAATAAAAATCACAAAGAAAAAATTCATAGAACCAAACTAAACTATTTATATATATACATAATTAGAAAGCAAAAGATTCCTCTCCCAGTAACAGCAGATAGAAGGAGGATAACATTAAAAATTGGCTTTTGCTGCAGAATATGGTACCGAGCCAAAGAGAATGGAGTCTGATTGTTTACCATCTTTTCTGTATTCTCATTACCAGCAGATTATTACCATAATATTCCAATCACTAATTTAACACGCTTTCAACTAGTTTTTAACCAGTCTTCCTTCCTAATGCTGTTACTTTATCTTTGTAAGGAAGGTGTTATTTTTTCATTTCATAAAGGTTATTAATCTTCATAGATCATAAAGTTTCTGTATTAACCTGTGCTCCTGCATTAAAAGAAAGAGAATACAGAGAATCCCAGTTACTTAAGAAATAACAATGTTGGAAAAATGTTTCAGGAATGTTTTCCTTTAGTTTCTGTGCCCACTTGTCGCACTTAAGGTGATTTCCTCCTGTCTATTGCTTGATACTTGGCAGAAGAGATCAACACCCACCTCACTACAACCTCCTCTCAGGCAGTTGTAGAGAGCAATAAGGTCCCCCCCAAGCCTTCTCTTCTCCAGGCTAAACAACCTCAGTTCCCTCAGCCACTCCTCATGGGAGCTGTGCTCTAGACCCTTCACCAGCTTCTATGGACCTGTTCCAGGACCTCAATGTCTCTCGTGTAGTGACTGGCCCAGAACTGAACACAGGATTCGAGGTGCAGCCTCACCAGTGCCCAGTACAGGGGGACAATCACTGCCCTGTCCCTGCTGGACACACTATTGCTGACACAGGTCAGGATGCTGTTGGCCTTCTTGGCTGCCTGGGCACAAGCTGCTCATGTTCAGTCGCCGTCCATCAGCACCCCAGGTCCTTTTCTGCCAAGCAACTTTCCAGCCACTCTTCCCCAAGCCTGTAGCGCTGCATGGGGTTGTTGTGACCCAAGTGCAGGACCCAGCACTTCGCCTTGTGGAACCTCATATGATTGGCCTCAGCCCACTGATCCCACTATCCAAGATGCTTCCAGGATACGATATGAAACCTGCAGGTTTACACAGGTAGATTTTCCTCCACACAAGTTTTTTTCTCTGCACCTCCACTTAGATATTTGGCATCTGCCTGAAACAGCTCCAAAAATCACCTTACCACAAATCACGACAGGTTTGCCTAAAGGAAAGTCACCAATATTGAAAATGCCTTCTTCTTTTAGAAACACCAGATCAATGTTCAAATATCTGACTAAAAATAGCTTGATGTTAACAGCTGAGCAGTACTTTGTTACTTTTTTTCTTTGTTTGCTCATGCTAACATGGGCAAAAAGTCAACAATAAAGTACAATTTCAGACAGCTTATTTTTCAAATGCTTTCAAGGAGAGTAAGCTCTCACAAGCACCTGAGCCATGATACATCTTTTAGACTATCTCATCTTTGTGTTCTAGACACTTCTGGGGTTAAAGTCAAGCAGGAGCTGCATGTTTTTTGAGTATGGAAGTTACAGAACAATCTTGAACATAAATATTCCCAAATGGATGTATTTTTTGTTTCAAAGCAAAATCAGCATAAATACATTTCCAGAAGAAATTAATACTATCTCTGCCTGCCTACAAACACCCAAAATACCTTGACACATTTTATTTTTAGCTTTTAGAGCACACAATCTATCCAAACAGAAAACATACTATTAAAGGTAGCATGACAGAAAGATCCAAATGAATTGAAACAACCTTCTCTCTTGTACTACAATACAGTTCGTTGGAGATAGAGTTCACAGAGACCCTATTTAATCGTACAAAAATATTTCAGTTTTTTTATTACTGTTTAAGAATCCACTTGATCAAACCATGAGGGCAGTGTTTGCTTTGACTAACTACTATGCTATGAAAAGGTTAAGCAAGGTTTATAATCTTCAGATGGGATTCACTGCACTGAACCATACTGAAGTTAAGCAAAATAGACAACTAGTTACAACTGAGTAGGGAGGGATAAGAACCTTCAAAAAGTAATTCTTTCTGACTTGTAAACAGCTATCTTAAGAGACTATGAAACAGGATTAAATTTGCATTCCAACATCTCATGTTTAATAATGATCTACAACAGTTCTTGAGCAGATCAGGGAAGTACTCCAAACCTTGTTTGTCTCTTCACTGATGCTTATTTCACCCACACCCACACACTCCCCAACACCCCAAAGAACTGTGGTGGGAAGGAAGGGTTTGCTAGAAATGTCTCTGTTTCTTTGTGTTCCGTGTTAGGAGAAATTCCCTCTTCCTGAAACTCAGAGGTGGAAGTCCCTCAGACCTGATCATCTTTTCTCCTCCAGAGACATCTTCAAGTGATAATTCTTCCACTTTTTCTAGGCATCTGTGTAAGTGACAGCCATGCAGGCCTGAGATGTTCCAAGTGTTATCTCTCACAAAGAGGCTTAGACAGATTTTCAAATTAAAACCCCACTTTACTAGCCAGAAAAGCATGACTTGAAGCTAAATAAAACCTAGAATATAGAAAGAAGGCCAAACCTAAACTGGGACAGATTCTAAATCTAAGGGAGTTGACCACAGCTCTAAGAAACCTGAAAAAGCACTCATACATTTTCACTCTTACATTCCCAGTCCCCCCTCCTGCCATACATTCTCTTGGACTGTCATTCAAAGCACTGTGTTTCCAACAGAACACTCCCCTTTCAAACTATTCACAATTCAGTCCATAAACAGTGTATTTTCTTTACTGTGGCAATTTTCCAAGTAAGGATTGTGAGATCATCACACAATTGTGTTTACCACAGAACAATAACAACTTAGTACCACTATGTAATAATTAATTAGGAAGCAGAAAAAAGAGAAGCCATACTATTATATGCTGATACTCTTCTAGGCACTTAAAAAGCTCAGAAACATGGGCTAAGTACTTACCAATAAACAAATAACCAGAGAACTAGCATAGCATTGCCAGAAGTACATTAAAAAGGTTTCCTGCTGTGGTGTTTTCCTCCTGTTATTTTATGGAGAATTCTGCTAAAGAATGACCTGATCAATGTTTTAATAACTGATGAAGCCACTACAGCAACTCAGGATTTGCAACAGAGAAACAAACACATTACTTATCCTTGCTCAAAGAATTCAACTCCTCTTGGTATTGGGCCAAACCAGCATCTAGGCAAAGGGCTGTTCTTCACTTACATACAGTTACAAGTTTCTGCATTTGTCAAAGAAAATACGTGGGGCAAGAGCTGTCACTGACTGTAACTATTGCACTCGTCATTTGTCACCACAGGCACATCAGATACCTTCAACCTCAATTTTCACTTCAGAGCAAGCTTTTCTCTCAGTGGTCATGAGTTTGTTGTCCATCAGTCTGCTTTAAACGTATTGTCACACGCTAAACTTAAAATGCCTTTATCCAGCCCTACAAATTCACCTGATGCCTGATTTATCGCACAGATTTACCCATGCAGTGCAGGGAACCTGCAGCGCAATACAGTAGGCAGCAAGTATCACATGCTATAGAAGTGATCAAAAAGCACAACCTGCCAAACAGCGTAAGTCCTAAGAACCCAAGCAATCATTGCCCTTCATAAATCTTTGATCTCTTCCTTAAACGTACATCAAGCATTCTCCTACTGGCTACTGCCACATACTATGGGATTATCACTTTGCATTTCTATGTTGGTAAAATATTTTATCCATTTGCTAGGTACACACACAAGCTCCAGTCACTAAAAAGTGCCATATATTCAGTTCATGTCACCTCTAAAACATACATCTGGACACGGACACTTCTATTTCTGTATCATAACCTTCCTACAATACCACACTGTTACATGTAGACTTTCATTACACCTCTGATGAACCACAGACACCCTGTTTGTTAGCTATCACCTAGCTGGTATCAGCCGTGTTCCAAGGCTCCCCATGACTCCAACAGCATAGCTGCAGCAATTATATTTCCCATTTTGCTAGTCGTCTGGACTCATCCCAAACGGCCATTTCAAACTCCTCTTGTAACTTCAGTTCTTTGATCACTGCTGCAGCTCTTCTCTGCATTTGTTACATACTGAGCTGAAGTTTCTTGGGTATTGCAAAAAACCCACTTATTCCAGATCAGGTCCCAGCCCAGATGCACCCCGCTGAAGTGTCCTCCCTCAAACTGGAAATACCTCTCCTGACACTTCTCTGGATCCCGTCCATCATTTTCATGATGCTATCAAACTGACAGAATAGAGACAAACTTGAACCTACTTACCCTCACAAAGGCCTTTCTCCTTCAAGGAATCCACTGCTGAACTCCCTCTTCATAGGAAAAATTGTTGCATTACTTCCTAAGCCGAGGCTGTAGCACCATCCAGTTTCAGGCATTCAGCACAGATGCCAGAGTCAGGTGCCTGAGCTCTGTTAACAGCCAACACAGAAAGTAGGAGTTGGGTGCCTAATTAAAAATCTGCCGCTTTCCACTCATTATGTAAGAGCTTACTTAGACTGCTAATTTTGACACCAAGGTTAAACTCAGTAAGTGAATTCCTGCCAGTGTGTGTGGCCTGACACATCACTGTGTTGAATTCCATCCCTTTAGGATTACCCAGTAGTACAATTAATTGTATAGTCATTCCATTTAAAACTGTGTACTGGAAATTATCATCCTCCTCCCATCAGGAAGTTTCAACAGTCCGCTTTCAATACAACATGACAACAATATGGAATAAAAATTAAAAAAGCCTCAAGAAAGCTAAACAAGTAAACTCCCAAAGAATAATTCAGCACATTTATCTACCTCCTGTTGTCTCCCCTTGTGCCAGTTCTTTGCATGAGTTTACAGTTCTTGCACTAACCTATCTATCTTCCTCCACCTTGAACAGTAATTTTGATGCAACACCCTGTTAAATGGTTCAGTCAAATCCAGAGAGACCAGATCTAGCATCATCTTTCTTTTTCTAGAAAACCTACTTTCTTATTTAAAAAAAAAAAAAAAAAAAAAAAGGATACTAGGTCAGTCTGACATGACCTATCTTAGCAAAATAGATTGTGTTTCATTCTCCTTCCACTCAACTCCCATGTCTTTAATTATTCATTCCTTCAAAAAATTTTCTAATGTTATTAAGGTCAAATTAACAAGCTTGAAGTTGCCTAGATCACATTTTGCATTTCTTTAGATACATGTATCTATAACATTCAATGGCATAAAGTAAAAAAATCCTCTAAAAAATCTTAGTACTAGATCCATATTTTAATTACATTAAAAAAAAATGTACCTTTAAGAAATTTCCAATTTGGGAATTCCCAGTACAGCAACTTAAAATGTCACTCTGACAGCCAGAAACTCTGATTGCTTTTAAAATACAGGATGGAAAAACTGGATGCTTCTCCTGAGACTACAAAAAGTTATATGAAATGATGAGTAGAATACCCTTCCTGAAAGCTCCTGAGACCCCAAAATCACAAGAAACACAGCAAGATATAGCTAGGGTCCTTGTTTAACTTGATATGGGAAATCCCAGTGTGAATCTGCAATGCTTCTGGGATCTCTGTTGCACAAGGCTCTTGAAGAGCTGCATAGTACCTTAGGTTCCCAATATTCAGTACAATTTCTTAGATTCACAAACTGTTAGTGTAGACTTTCCAACCCATATGCTACATCTGAAAAGGGTTTTGTGATAAGGAATGATTTTCTTGATAAAATGGAAAGGCTTTTAAAAAGTTATCCTCTTTAATCCTTTATCCTATATCCTAAATACACTATCCTTTTAGTGTATTTATCACACCCTATCCAGTTCAAGAAAACTCTTTGATAGGATGCGAGATCCTTTTTATTTCCTTTTCACGTTGTTTTAGCACTTCTGTATCTCTCTCAGCTTGCCAAACACATGCAAAAACAAACACACGAACAAAAGGCAAAAAACATTTTAAAAGCACACAAAACATTTCCTAAGTCTACAATTTTAACGCTTTTTTTGACCCAGATTGGTATTTCTATGCTTTGAACCAAAATCAGTGGGGCATCTCAATACTCTGGTTCAGCAAAGCCACTGAGTCTAGGGGCACCACATGAGCACGTGTTAACTATAAGCTTCAGTCCTACTGAAATTAGTGGAAAAGTAACATTTCTGCTGCTGTAGACTTTGAGACTGACCTGACTTCTTGGGAGATCTCAGATCACTGACAACTGTTCCTGACTTCACCAACGCCTGCAGGTGCTCAGTGTCTATAAAGGACTTTTATTGGGATGTCTGAGTTCAGATTAAAGATACATATTTGAAAATCTGACTTCAGGTATTTAAAGCCCAACTGCCCTGCCCTCCCCAAAGTTCTGAAAAATCATGCACTAAAGCTAAAAATAATTAGGAGCCTTTTCTGCTATTTATTCTGCAGAGACTGGCATGCCAGCCATGCCCCAGCCCGAGGCATGCTACCATTGCAGATTTTTGTCTTTTCTCACCGTGCTTCAAGCTATCGTGTTCCACTTAGCCTTGAAGAGAGAGTAGGCAAGGATTTGTATTGCACAGTCCACACCTTTTGATATACAGAGGTCTGGACTTGAGGACCCACATGGTCACTTCCTATCTTACCTTCCTAGCTGTACAGAAAATACCACTGGAAGTAGGAAATGAACCATATGCAAAGTTTCCAAGAATGAGAGTAGCATGGTAGGCAGCTGATTTTGAGGGTTGTTTGGATTAAGTTTTTATCTTCTCAGTATGTTTTAGTGAAACAATTATTCCAGAAATTTTCACAACGATTCTGTGGTAGCTCATCTATGTATCTCCCACAGATAATGCTGAGATTATTAACAATTAGGTACTGGACACTTTCTAATTTAATCACTATAACAGCTTTATAATTAAAATACAAACATAGGATAAAATTAATAGGTTATTGAACTGAATGTAAACTTGGATGGGATAATGTTCCAAACACTTCAAAGGTCTTGATGTAAGAGTAGTATTTAATTCCAGAAAACCCATAATTTATTTTTGCGTTTGTGCAGAACATAATGTAGGCTGAATACTTGCAAAAAGAGACAGAAGTCGCCAGAGCAAAGAAACAAAGTAATAACTTATGGATCGTGGTAGTCTCCAGATACTTAAAACACCAGAAGTTCTGCTGCCGCCTTCTCCCTGATTTTGTGCCCTCTACAGCTGTTCTCATTAGGTATACATCATCACGTCTTCTTACCCTTCTTTCTGTCCTTCTCCCTGCATTCAGGCTCTATTCAACCTGATTATGCTTTTATTTAAGATTTTATTCAAACCAAATCCTCCATCTCTGTTTTCGCTGCTAAAGTGATGGTTAACTCTGCAGACTAGAATCAGCAGAGTCAAAAAAAACCAACTAACAGAATAGAGAACATTATGGAAAGGGCTAATGCTTCACATTATGCAATAACTGCACATGTAATTACTGTAATTATAAACACAAATCCAGCGTGGTGCATGCAATTCATCTAGTACTAACAAGAGGATGATGGATATGATGCCCTAAGAAATAGGATCACTACATATTCAGCACAGCCATGCATTCATATATGGCCTACTCTGCACTTTAATATATTTAATAAACCGGCAAGAAGAGAAAAGGAAGAGAGGAAGGCACAAACTAGTGAATGCTGGGTTTTGTTAAAAACCAAACTGCAATAACAGATAGTAACCTTGTAGTAAAAGCTAATAACAATCATAAAGCAGGTTGCTGTGCTAATACCTCTCCTGAGTCAGTTTGTCTGTTCATCACATATACCAGTGCATGTTTTCTGGACATGTCGCCCAGAGAACTGTCTGAGGCATGGACTGCTACTTAAAAAGGGTGCTGCTGCAGATAAATTCTGTTTTATACACACACATTAAGGAGCCTCAATCAAAAAAGCTATGTGGAGCTTTACATATGCAACACTGAGTATGACTCTTAATGAGGAAGCAACTAAATCCAAATCAGCTGAAAGAAAACATACACCAAAATACCAAGCAAGCAGGCAAACAGAACTGGGTGGCATTCTCTTTTCTTACTTTTCTCTCTCCAGTTCTAACCTAACACAAAGCTCCAAATGAGTAGTGGGATCTGTCTATATGGAACCAATTGCACAGCTAGGGCCATATTTGAGAAACACTTAATTATGATGATATGCTGTCCCTGTAGGGGAGCCCCAAATGCTGTTTTCTTCCTCTATTGTTATGAATTTCTTTGAAAGTGTGGACAGACCCCACGGGGGAGAAGAAACAGCTGTCTTGGGGAAGGATGAGAATTCTTTTTTCATTTCTTCAGCAAGAAGCAGCACTGAACCGGATGGAGATGCAGGACTGCCCCAGGCATATCTTTTCCAATGCAGACAATGATTAATAGAAGAAAGATTATATGAATTACTAGTATTACTGAAGTCACAGTAAAGCCAGCAACAGGGTCTGGCAATGCTAATTTGCTGCTGGCAACTTCATCCCTGCCTTTTCGGGATTGAGAAAGATCTGTAAATGCTTGCCTGATTCTCAAGTTATTCTTCACTGAACAGTTCAAGATGGTGAAAGAAAAGAAATTACACATAAGCCCCTGGAGCATCCTCTTGTGCACTGTATTCCATTCTGCCCCAGTTAAATAATCCAGTACATGGTATCGATCACGTGCCTAATTCCATATGTAGGCACAATCATGGCAGCACACTTCTCCAGACTTTTCAGTAATTGATCTTCAGTCTACATTAAGACACACATCTGGTACAAGAAAAGCAATGCTGCATGAGAAAGTGCATTTGTTGATCTGTCTGGTTGATGTTACAAGTAAGTTTGCTCTCCCTTAGGAGGACTTGGGGAAAAACATCTCTGAGAAGTCGCTACTGCTCACCACTGACTCTACTCCAACTTTCATTCTTTGCTGAGTTCTGTAAAAGTGCACTGGGGGCACCTGTTTCATTTTTCATGGGAAGAAAATCACAATACCTCCTCAGGTTGAACAAACGTGAAGCCAGAATGCACAAGCATGCCCCAGCACTAGGTCTGTTCCTCAACACTCACATACACACCTCCACAAGACAGTCTAGTCCTGCGAAATGGGAAGCAAGGAAAAGATTACAAAAGACAGTCACTACATCAGAGATGAGAAGACTGTGGGTTCCCCCTCAATTTCTACACATGATTACCCAGGTGACCCTGAGGGTAAGGTGACCATGACCATCACACTTGACCATGAGCATCACATTTCACCTCTCGCTGCCTCCTATTGCCGGACCAGCAAAACCTCCTGCCTTTACCAGAAGACTCGTTTGACTGGTATCTGCCTCATACTGCTTTGCCGTTAAGGCCATATCCCGCACATCACCAGCACGTGTGCCGCAACTTCTCTTATTCTCTGAAATTCCAGAAGCCCAGTGCAGCTGGTCAGCCTGACGTACAGCCCACCAACAGCTGCTCTGGCCCACAGGAAGCTAGAGGAGTCCCATGACCGAACATTGCTTGGAAACAAGTGGGCAACAGTCTTACCACAAGAATCTGCTGCTAACAGGAACCCCACCAGGACACCCTTTCACTTCTCAGGGCCTAATAATGTGACCATCAGCCTCTGCCCCCTGCCACATCACAGGACTTAAAGTAGCTCTTTCACTGTGGAGAAGTAAACACTTGAGAAATGGTCATGAAGTGACCAACAGGTTTCAGTTCCCATCCTGAAAGATACTGCTCTACGCTACAGCAATATTCAATGACTACAAAGGCCGATCTGCCTTCTTCCATCTCTCTTGATCCAGGATGTTCAAGGAGGAAAATTAAGTACCAGTGGTCTGTTCTTATGGTGTAAACAGGTGACAAATATTGGTCTTTCAGTATAGGCTGTAGCTTGAATCTCACCAATTCCCAGAAACACATCAACTGTTCAAAGATGAACAAATCATACCGTCATTAGCTAATGACCTACCTGAGCTTTTGTGGACAAAGCACCCAATGACAACAGAAAACCTCTGGCCAATATAATGAATTACCCACAGTACAAAACATAGGGTAAGCATGCCACTGATAGTAGAACATAGGATCTTGTCAGCACTTCATTATTTCTGAGACTGAAGTTCCTTTTGCTTTGTCTGCCTCTAATTTATTTAATTTTTGAACCTTTGCATTCAGTGCCCACAGATCATCACACATTACAGTAGCAATCTCTAAAATTGTATTACCTCACTCCATCTTTCACAGATGAAATATGGCATGTGCATCCAGTTGTTTTTTAATAGTCTGAAAGATAAAAAAAAAAGACAAACAGTTTCTGACTGAATGGATCTAAACAAACAAGTTAGTACTACAGGAAAAAAAGTTTTGGGGAAAGCAAAAAATATAGGAACATTTTTTAAAAAAAATCACTAAAAAGTTGTAAAAAATGCAGTGTTAACATTTTATAACATAGATCCTTTACCATTTGAGACAGAATATGGACTTTAGATGAGTTCTGAAGAAAGAGAAAATAAGAATAAAGGCAAATGAAAAATTTCAGAATTGGGTACTGTTACCGTAACATTTCACACATAGGGATTATATTAATGAAAATACATTTGCAGTAGAAAATGTATTTTACTAAAATTACTTTTCTACTGTGTCTGTAAAACACTCAATGCAGTTACAGTGTAAGAAGCTCAATAAAGCAGCTACTTCCTGTCACCATCAACACTCAGTCTCTCCCAGCACAGCTTCTCAACTCGGCTACCTTGTCCTATCTACTTATTTTCCACCTACAGTCAGTGTTGGTGTCAACACACAGCACTGCAGCTCCTTCCCCATGACACAGAAATGCTAACCACTGAACGCGGCTCCCCCAAGCAATTGCTACTTCCTGCAGGTCCAGACTGAATTCAAATGCCCCTGGCAGAGAGATTTAAGAGTTTAATTTCTTGCTTCCAACACCCACAGCTCTTCCACTGTGACAAGGAACATATTGTCCTTGGCCATATCGTCCTTGGCCATACCAACACCACTCACCACACCTAAGCAACAGGCATCTTAATGGGGATTTTTCCCTTCAAGAAGTATAATCAAGACATTTCCTTGCACGTTTTATCCCATAAAGCAATCAGACCAGAATCCTCATTTAAGTTCAACGTCAAACAGATATACAGTTCACATGGCAGGAAAGTAAACCACCTAGACACGAAAGGAGAAAAACAGAGCCACTTTGCCCAGCGGCTAGCTTTGACAGCTTTTATCTGGGGGAGCTCAGGAAGTGGAGGCTGAGATGATTTACAATTTGCTCTCCAGAAGTACATGACAAGAGCTAAACACTGGACAGGTGAAAAAAGCATTAAGATAAACAGGATATTAGCAAAATAATTAACCTTACTGCAATAATAGCAACCATAAAAGCTAGTTTATCCAAGGAAAAACTTGGTTTCCATGGAAAAGGATTATCATGCCACTGTTAAGACTAGGCTCAACAACGCAGGAAACTCCACCCAGCCCTGTGCTTTTATGCACTCATCAACAAAGCACCTAAAATTTCTTACAAAATTATACCTCTTCACAGAAGTGGCCTATAAGGCAACTCAAGTTTTCTGCTCTTTTCATTGTCCAAGGAAAAGGCAGAACCAACTTGAGATTCACTTCTACGTCTCTCAGTTCAGATGAGAAGTTACAAAGCATTTTACTTACCCTGGCTTTTGGAGAATTCCTCAATGAGGACAGAGACCTCTGACATTATGTAGCTCTTTTCAGACTTAAATATGATATGCACTAGTTTTTGGCAAAGTCATTTACTATTTAAAATAATTTTTATTTTGGTAAATTCAGTGTAGGCACATAAAGTCCCATTTTGGTACCCTTTATAACTTCAACTGCATTTATTTAGTATAGCTGGGTTTTTTTCTTCCATTCTAAAAGCAGAGCACGTACTGTGAAAACTCCTAGACACCATGAAAGCTACTCACAAAGCAAGCCACAACCAGCCAGTCATCAAATCAAGGGCTGATACAATGGACCTACTACACTGTAACCCTGTAATAAACTGTACCATCATTCACCTTCAGGACATTTAACATAAACACTTAAACCTGGTCAGTTATTATTCATTTCACTTAAAATTAAGAAATGAAAATGGCAGAGATGATAAAGGAATCTAAACCTCCTATTTACAACACTGTTGCAAAGATGACTAGTTCTGTGTCCACAAGCAAATCCCTTTCATAGCTGCAGCTTAGCTCACACATCTGTAAAACAGAGACATTGCAACCTAGTAACTACATTGAGTTTCTCTGCTGACAAGTTATATTCGTACCCTGCTCACTACCATCAGGAAGTCACACTTACTTTGCAGAGCAGCACTGGAAATCACACATTCTAGAGTGATGTGTTTTAAAATCAGTCCATCAGTGAGATTTTTAGAAAAATATTGCTGCTCCTGCAGAGAAGGCAAATCCTACCTGCTGATCTCTCAGCAAGTTCTGACCTCCTCCAGGTGCCCTCCTACTCTGCACCCCACTCTAAGCAATTTTGGTTCTTCAACTACATTTCAAGATGTGCATTTCAAGAGTCTGCCTAGAAGTTCTCCTTTACACAATCACATTTGGAATTGCACTCCAATTCTGTTGTGCTTTGGTACCTGATTAAGAACCACTAATGTGGTAGCTCTAGCCATGACAACTAAATTGAATACTAGTGGTACATCCAAGGCCAAGTTGGATGGGACTTTGAGCAACTTGGTCTTGTGGAAGGTGTCCCTGTCCATGGCAGGGGGCGTTGGACTAGATGATCTTTGAAGGTCCCTTCCAACCCACCCCATTCTATGATTCTATGCCCAGGTAGCAAGCCCAGAGAGTCCAATGTCACTTGCATATGAAAGACTCTAACTGGGCACCAACTCAAGCCTCTCTTTTTCACCCTACACTCTACAGTTTTTCAATTACATTGCCCTATAACAGCCGTAAGACCACAGCAGAGTGTAGTAATGCACTACTGCAGACCACACCAAAGCATCAGCTTCCTGGCATGTTCTGCCTCTGGCCTTCTGCATTAAGAAATATTGATGACAGAAAAAGATTCTTCAAAGATTGCAGCATGTTTTTGCTTAATTAAAACCATAGAGAAATTATTTTGCAGTTGACTGATGATGGCACATAAAGCCTTAGTGCTGCTGCCAGATTTTAAAAGCAATTCAGATGCTTCGCTGTAAGGAAATGACATACACTGACATTTTTTTCTCCCCAATCACTTGTACTTGCAACCAGAGTTACTATACAAACTGAGAAGAATACCAGCTCTCAGTTAAATCTGTCACACCATTATCCCTGCATACTGCAGGAAGTGAAGCACATGACACTATTTCCTGTGGAGAAACCTTAAAGTATGATACAAAACAAACATCGGAATGACAGGGTATGTGCATGCTCCTACTGAAAATCCCTCACTTTCTCCTCTGCTGTACCCTGCTCCCTCTTTCTTATTCACTCCACAGTAGCTAAATGACTTCAGGGAGGAACAAGTAACTAACCCTTTTCCTCTGCAATTAAATGTGGTGTCAACATCTCTGAAGGGTACCCACATCCCATGACACCAGGTGTGATTTTGTCCATTAGTTAAAGAGACAAAAACAGGGCTACTTTGCCCAGAGGCTATCTTTGATAGCTTTTATCCAGGCATAGTCCAACAGACATGCTATTCCCATGGGAGAGGAGCCAATCTAAGCTACTACATCCCATAGCTTTTTCTCACTTTCCCTCTCCTCCTATCTATCAGCAAAACTGCAGGGTTTTGCAATCTTAAACTTCTTTAAAAAATAAGCAAACAAAAAACTCTTAACAACAACAAATCCTAGAATACTTGGACTGTGGGAAAAAAGCAAAACAGAAGAGTTTGCAAAAAGTACAACTCAAACCAAAGCACTGTGACAGAACCAAGCTGGGGAAGAACTATATTTGTTGTTTATGCTGGCAAATTTGAGGAGCATGAACCTCTGCAGTGGCCAAGTAGTGGCCAAGCAGCTGAGGATGAACCACATGACAGTAGTAGATCTGCAAACTAATGCTCATACAAGGCAATTTGTCAGACCTAATGTAGCTCAGAAGACATTTCCTGTAAACATATTTTAAAGGCTCAAGTTTCCAATAATCAGCCTACAAACCCAGACAGCACATTCTTTTTGTAGGTCAAGATAGTTATGATCCCCGCTACAAGCCTCAAGTTGACAGAAGGTAGAATATACTGTGTCCCCTGCTGTGCTCTGTCTTACCTTCTCCTTTGCCTTGTGGCAAGTAAGACCCAGCATTCTTTAAACTCTTTTACAAACTACATAAGATTTCCTGCAGTCTTCCTTCATATTCCCCATTTTGAAATACCAGTGTTCAGGATTTTAAAGAACATAAATTCTCTTCATTCTGAGCAAATTAGTGTTGTGATCAACGTGGCAACTCTTTCTGAAGTACTAAATTACACAAGATGCTACCACTATTATATCAAAATGTGCCTTACAGAGAAAGAGGAAACTTGCCTTGTCTTGATCTGACTTCCCTAGAATTATTTCAGATTTGCTTGCATTATGTATGCAACCTGTACTTTCACAACATTAAAGTTTCAGTTATTTTCAGCTCCTGGTTGGGAAGAAATAAAACACATCTGACTGTATCTGTATCACTGTTTGCAGCAGTGCTTCAGCATTCCTAATGCTAGGCTGCATTCCTGTCACAATTTACCTTGCTCTGCACCTGACTTTCATGGAAAGAAAATCACAGTACATGCCAATACCTCCTCAGGTTGAACAAACATGGAGCCAGAGAATAAAAGCATGCCCCAAGATTAGGTCTGTTCCTCAATATTGTCACCTATACACCTCCACAAGTCACTCTAGCTAGAGTGCTGTCCTGCAAAATGGGAAGCAAGGAGAAGAAGATTACAAAAGACAGTCTAAAGGTCAAACTCGTTTGCATGAGTGGATTTCACATTCTATTTTAAATACAAAAGAGAAGACCTGGGTTGCTATTACAGACATGGTCAATCCAATCATTTACTACATGCTTATGTAGAAGAGATTGAAGTGTATGAAGACTACCCAGAACCAACTTGAACAGTTTCTTAATATTGTTGACAGTAAATGAATGGAGTCCAGTACCTAAAATTCTCATTTCCTTCTTTCACTTATTACATTAGTGTCACAGTAAGACACATTTTTCTTAGCTACCAAATGCCCACATGCCTGTCTCTTTTATCATTGGAGGCTATGCTTTCAGGCTAAGTAATACCCCATTGTAAAACTAAACAGCCAAGTAGTAATGGGTAGAAATTATCTTCATGCAGTGTAACTAAATAATAACTTTCTGAGTGTGTTCAGTTTAACGCAAATCCCTGCGATGTCATCAACATTAAGATGGGTATTAAGATGGGTAGTACAGACTTATTTTATCATATAATAATAGAATCACAGATTGGTTAGGGTTGGAAGAGACCTTCAGGCTCATCCAGTTCCAACCTCTCTGCTATGGCAGGGGCGTTTTCCACTAGACCAAGCAGCTCAAAGACCCATCCAATGCAGACATACTTTATGGACCCCAAATACAACTTGATAGATGATGTAAATTAGAGCATTGTGCACTCCAGCCACGAAATGTGCAACACAACATGGCTAAATCTGGGCTGTATTACTCATTTTTGCATATAAATAATCACATGCTTACTTTGAAGACATTGTTTTCTTATTTTTCATATTCAGAAATATGAATCACAGAGAAACTCGGGGAAAAAAGTGCACGTTGTTGGGAAGTGGGGAAAGCTGTAGGGAAGTTGGGAAAGCTGTCGGGAAATGGGGAAAGCTGTAGGGAAGTTGGGAAAGCTGTCGGGAAGTGGGGAAAGCTGTAGGGAAGTTGGGAAAGCTGTCGGGAAGTTGGGAAAGATGTCACACTTTCAAAAAATAAATGCTGCAAAATATTACACTCTCCATCAGCTACCACAGCCCTCCCAAATGGCTATTTGCCACCTCCCTTATCTTAAAAGCCTTTTAGATGTTTGTGAATGTTGTTCGTGACAAGTAAGCACTGTGCTAGGGAGGAACAACTCTTCCCATTTATCCTGGATGTCTTACTCATGACAGGAAGGGGTATCAAGTCTCCACACAAATTGAGGCACATTACAAGAGTTCTTGTCTGCCACTTATATATAACATCAGCTAAGCAGATCTTCACTGATAAGAGTTCTACTCTCCACTTGTCTTTCTGCTAGATTTTATGTTAAATTGGTATTTAAAGACACCACCACTTTTCGAAGAGGCAGTTGTTACATGTACCAAATTGTTTCTAGCCCTCAATAAAATCTTACCAGTGGCCCCTTGTGACATTTGATTTTCATGAAATTAAAGGCTGTGGTAATGTTTACATAGCTGAAATATAAATCCCACTTACAAGCACAGAAAAGAACATTCAGTTCTTCTTGAGCTATTAGGAAATACCTCTCACAAAAAAAGGCAAAGCATTCACAAGGTAGTCAAAATTCAGCTACTCTGGGTGTTGAAGCCAAGCTCCTCCCTTCCTAAGTTCATACATATGCGCTCGAAGCCTCCTGTCATGTCCAAGAACAAAGGCAGCTGCTCCTTGCAAGTGCTGTCTGCGCAAATACAAGTTTATCCTTCCACGCACCCAACTAGGTCCCCACTTTTATTGCTCTCTGTACCCTGAAGGTGCTGAAGTCCTTTCTGCAACCCCCATGCACTGAAATGACGTGGCAGCTCCAAAAGGATCCTGTGAGAGAGCTCTTCTTCAAGAGGAAAAATAAAACATGCCAACTGCCCCATACAAAGTGCCAGCATCTTCTCCTCCCTCTCTAGGACACAAAGCAGCTGGCAGAAATGTGGTTTTCATGGCTTAAGGGGAGGAGAAGGGGGCTGGATGGCAGGAGCCAGGAGGACTGTTGCTGCTTCACCCTCTCACCCGCAGGCGTCTCTGCCCTTCACAACCCAGCCTGCCCCACGGCTCACTCTGGCCCGCTCAGGCCCACAGGAGTGGGCTATAAAATGCTGGGGGCATTTTACAAGGGCATGTAGTGACAGGACAAGGGGGAATGGCTTTAAACTGACAGAGGGGAGATTTAGATTAGACATTACGAAGAATGTGAGGGTGCTGAGGCACTGGCACAGGTTGCCCAAAGGAGCTGTGGCTGCCCCATCCCTGGAAGTGTTTAAGGCCAGGCTCGATGGGGCTTTGAGCAACCTCATCTAGGGGAAAGTGTCCCTGACCATGGGTTAAGTCCCTGCTATGATTCTATAATTCATTTGCAGTTTCACCGTGGAGGAGTCCTCAGATAACTGATTCAGTCTCTCACAGATTGTGTCAGTTAAAAGGGCAATAATAGTCATGTGCATTCGATTGCAAAAGATGCTGGTAAAAGGCAGGCAACAATAAAGGATTAATTTCACTGTGTAACAGTAAACGTGACAAATGAAGGTCCTGGCATGGGAGACAATTCTGACTGTATTTCGCTCTGATCCCTCCAGCCATGGCTTTGTGGAGCTCTACAAAGTAAGTCTCCTGAGAATCTCCAGCAATGGTAGCGATGGTTTTACTCTAGAGACCACAGGTCTGGATACTTGGAGCATGGATTAAACACAATTTCATCTAACTCCCATTTCGTACGTTAATCTGTAACATTGCCCACACCCTTAAATGCCTACTTTCATTCACCATGCATATTAGTGAAAGTGCTACAGATAAACTGATTGTGCAAACTGTTGTGAATATTCACTAAACACGGCAAAGCCCTGAAGGATCTTTCATAGGATCCTCTGTAAGACACCATATCGCTTCAACACAAATTTAGGACTAAAACTTCATTTAATTTGCTTCTGCCCAGTAACAAGCAATATCTAGTCTTGGGAAAAAGGAATATACATGGCACTTACTCACACTATGTTGTAAATTCTAAAAGTGACCAATCTGCAAACATAAGCACTCTCAACTTATTTTCTGATATAAGATCACAAGCAATTTCCCTGAAATTGATAAATATGAGATCAAACTTGTCACAGTTCCCTTACATTCCTCAGCTGAACTGCAGGCTTCATAGGTGAGCAGTCAAGAAGAATCTGCTCTAATTCCTCATTAGTCTTTCTTTCCAAAGTCCATTTCTGGTGTAGATTAGAAGTCTGTCTCACTGCACACGTACTGGCAATAGAGTAGTCACTTCTCCATACAACTTTTCTGTGTAAAATCACTTTCCTATACAAGTGCTTTTAATATCATGTTCTCACCAATGAGTCTACAAAGCTATGGGGACAATAATGAGAAATCTTTCTTATGTAGGCAAAATCACAAAAGGTCACATTCTTCCTATTACTCACTACCTCCTGTTTACTAAAATACAATTTGAAAGTCATCCACTTATCTCAGCAACAGAGAATAATGAACTTTTCCCAGGCACCCACATTTGAGAGAGAATTTATATCAGAAAGACCTCATTCTAACCAGCTCAGCTGCATGCATTTTAACGTCATGTATTCACAACCACAATATTCAGTGATAGCAATACTCAGGATGCAATCCTTTTCATACAAATCCTCCATACATGTACAGAGCTCAAAAGAGCTCTTCTTGCAAGCTTTTTTGAAACAAAAGACACTGTCAGCATGATATTATTTTTTTTTTTCATGTCCTTCTATGTGCGTTAAAAGAATCAACATTTTACTATGTTGGTCCATATGTCTTCTGGAGAAGCCCTCCCAGTTGCTCACAGAAATAACATCGATGCCAGGGAAAAAATAAATCTTTCACTTTGAAGTCAGACCATTGGTGTCTATTTCTGAAATGAGTCAGAAAAAGTCTATTATAGCAGCTTGTATTTCAGGAATCTGGGGCTTAAATACACTTACCTATCACACATAGGAAACCTGATGAAGCTACTGGCTTTTTAGTGCAATCTAGAATATTGCAGTGTTGCCATTTTCTTTTTTTTTTTTTTTAAATCAGATTTGCTACCCAAATAGCTGCAAAAATGGACATGCTCTGTCACTCACCTCTGCCTGTAGCAGCTTTACTATCTGGCATTAGCAAGTATTTATCTAAAAAGTAAATCTGAATAAAGGTTCATGAACCCACTCCTTTTAAACTGTGTTTTACCTGAACACAGAAGGTCAACTCACAGTCATGCGAGACATCAGACCTATCAATTTACTACCACGGATTTAAGACTGCCCAGCAGTCAAAGGTACTCTGCTGCTTTAAAAGATGAAGCATCAACTGAAACAAAAATGGAGCTAATCCCAGATTTCTGCATCCCTATAAAATACAAGGAGAAGTCAGCACAGAAATAACATGCCATCATAATACAGGCCATAATCCCATTTAACCAGAGTGAAATGAACTATACTCATCCTCACACTGGCTGCAACTCCTGAGTGGGGCAGAGGGACTATAGTCATGAAGGACTAGTCAAGTGGAAACTCAGTCCCTGAGGGCAAATGAAAGGACCATCATTGCTATATTCACAGTATAGGCTGTACTCTTCACTCTTTATTTAAACTAGTATATGCCCAAGAACACACAAAGGTTTCAACATACAAAAATTGTGATGCTGGCTTTTTCTACATGATATAAAGCCTCATGCAATGCAATGAGGTGGGAGGCCCTCTAACAGTTTGGGCCTTCCAGGGCAAACAGGATGTGTTCACCACCTCCCTGTTTCTCCCTGTTTGAACTGCTCCAGGATTAAGTGAACAGCTTCTTAGGAGACACTATAAAGAAAGATTTAACAGTTCTTTCCCCATCCTTTTTAAAACAAGGCAACAAATCTAACCCAAACAAGAAGACTTATTCACAGAACAGGAAAAGGGACAAAGCAGATGTTGTCTAGATGCATACACATCTGATACCCTCCCAACAACTGGTGTAAATATTGTCATTTCTAAAAATTATGCAAATAAAAGTATACAAAACTCCCAACAATCAAGACGGCTCAGTATTTCAAACAGTGCTATTCATACTGCTTACATGCAAAGACTTCCTTCCAATATAACTCCAGTTTCCAGGGGCTTATTTCTAACATGCAATGAAGAGAAACAAAAACTTGAAAACCACCCCAACAACTCCAACTTTTTTTCTCCCTCCTTTTCAAATTTAGATTTGACTTCTCTTTCAGAAAGCCTAACGTAAAATAGCAAATTAGCATAGAAAGTAGGGCAACCATTTTTTGTTTGAGGAAAAAAACCCCATTATTCAGTGTATGGACCATCTTCTACTCAGTGTAAAACTCCGCATGTGATACAGCAGTGCTCCAGTTTGGGTTGATCATTAGGTAAAACTGTAACATAATCAAAAATCACCCATATTAAGGATGATTCATGGAAATTCATTTCAGTAACAAGAATGGATTTCCCCAAAGTTCTTCACCAGCCATTTGGCAAGGCCAGCTATAAATCATTGCTGATGTAGCTTTTGCGTAAAACAACAGAGTAAGTGCTTCCTCCTACTGAAGGTCTCAGAGCTTCAAGTATTGAGGAGAAAAATGCTTTGATTTCTCCTTGCCCCTCATTTCTCCACTTACTACTCACAGCAAAAGTTGTTTCCTGCAGAATCATTTCCCCCTGTCACAGCAGGGAGAGGTAGAACAGCAAACCCAAGGATGATGCCACTGCCCATTTCGAAACTTCAAGGACTGAGGAAACAGAATACGTAAGAGATCAGAGCTAATCCAGCGGCATTGTTTCCCGAGTGCGAGGAAGGCAGAGAAAGGGCTTAGAATAACACAATTAAGGCATGACCACAAAGGAAGCAGTGGGTTTTATGAAGGAAGAAACAAATAAAAGGACAGGTGAACACCTCACCTCTCGTTTGCAACACAAGCAGCACCGGAGCAATAGGTAACTAAGTGAGCTTTGTGGCTTTGCTCCATTTAAAGCTTGCTTAGATGGAAAACCTACCAAGGGGAGAGATTCATTAAACAGGTTACAGTAGAGCAGCTAAAGTGAGAATAGAAAAAAGGGGCTTAAATTTTAGCAGAAAGTCCACAAAAGCTTCAGTGAGGGCAGAGACAACAAAACATGGCTCTGGAGCAATGCAGAGATGAGAAAACCAGCTGTGCAAGCATCTGTGATGTCCTGCAGGTTAGGAACATAAGGGGAGTACAGTGAGCTGGGATCTTCTGCTTGGGTTCACTGGAGAAAACAAAACTTTACCATACAAAAGAAAGGCCAAGAAGATAATGAACTCTCACGCTTCAAGTCCTGCAAAAAGTACAGGTGAAATGGTCCTGACAGCTTCTGCCAGTTGTTGTCTTTACAGCCTGATGCAGTACCAACTTAAAGGAAGAAATTAACTTTCAGAGTGCCTAAAGGGTAGACTTTGGCAAGCCCTATTATACAAAACCCCTGCACAGAAGGATCAAACTCAGCTGCTTTCTTTGCACTTACACATGAAGTTATGATCACTTCCCTGCACATATCTTTCCTACCCTGGATATTTACATTTTAGTTGTGACTTGATAATATATCCAAGACATATATCTGTAATTATCAAGATAGCATCACAACAAACACTGCCAAAATTGCTTTAGTTCTTCCCAGCAGCTTTCCAGCAAACTGTCTAGCTATCTTGTGAGACTGGGCTTTTTGTTCTTTTTTGAGCTGACTCTTTTTCACTTACTGCATTACAACCACAGACAGGAACACAGGCAGCACAAGAATTAGACAGATCAGAGGGAGTTCTCTTTGGTGGCCAGCGCTTGCACAAAGAGTTTATGGACAAGTAGGATGGAGAGGCTGTTGTGTTGACTCAGGGGCTGTCATTCTGTTCTTTAGATGTTAAGCATCTTCGTGACATTTCTTTTCAAAATATTAACTGTTAATAACTGTGCCCACAATGCATTCATAAAGAAATTATGTAAACTTAATTGAAGATAATTGAGTTTTATTACAATAAAATATTTGTTCTGGTTTGACATCATACAGAATTCATACTCTAAATGCATACATACTCAAAAGGCAAACATGAAGGCAAACACAATTCTGACACACAGTCTTAGAAAACAATAATTAAGATACAAATCAGTGGAAAAACTTTTTATCTGGACTTGTTTGGATTTGGGACGGGAAGAAAAGACTGCCATGTACCAGAATTTTGCTAGTGAGTAGACCTAAAATCAACCTTAACATTACTTAAACTGGCTTGCATTTACAATGCTGTAACATAAGAAATATTTTATATCAGAAACATAAATTAAAATTAGCCACCAAAATTTTGCTCAGGGAGATGGACATCCATGAGTGACGTTGTTTTACAAGCTTCTCTCACACTGTTCTAAGTTGCATGTCCAAAGAAGTGTAAAAAAAATGCACTAACAAATCTTACTTTTCATTTTATTAAGAAACCTAGTATTTTTTAAAGGAGGAAGTAACACCAAATCTATTTAACTAGTAGGAATGAAAACACTGTGCATCAGTGAATGCTATCAACTGGCAAACAGAAGAACCACCTAAAGTATGCTGTGATTTTTAAATGACCTTACTAGAGCACCATGTTTCTTTGACTGTGGTCATTTTTATGTAAATTCTACAAGGAAAAGAGTGGTAGTGACAAGTACCTGAAAGTAAGTATCAGTTTTTTAAAATATCCTTATTCTCTAATTCTGAAAATAATACACAGAAGAGACTAGGCTCCCTTGTTACTAAGAGCAGCTGCCAGCCTCAGTGAGCGAGCAGCTGCGTGGTTCTGAGTTACCGGCTGGGCTTAACCCACTACAAAGATGCACTTTAAAAAGACACTGTTTTGCAAATCCAAAATAAACTGGGGGGGGGAGGGGGGAGGAAAGAAAAGAGATAGTAAGATAATTAATTACTGCAGTTCAAAACCAGAATCCCTAACTTAGAAATCTCTTGTGAGGAGCACAGCAAAGGCTCAAGACTCAGTGTATTCTATATGAGGATAATAAGTGACACCAGCCTAGGCTACATTAAAATTACAGCACCAGAGTGAATAAAATAGCAGTAAAGCCACTACAAAAAAAGTGGTTTACCCATTCTGCATATGTCAACACTAATTAGAATATGTCCCACTTTTTTCACATAACCAAATGTCGGAACAGGACATACATATATACACACATATATACATATATATATATACACACATATATATATGGGCTTTTAGTGGCTCAAAATGAAAACCAGCCCTATATCTGGAAGCATCATTTAAAGTATTGAAGAAACTGTTTTCATCCAGGCGCTGCACAGCGTGCGTACAGTCCCAGCCTGACTGCTGAAGGCAAAACACTGTGATTCGAAAGGTAAACAATTCTGCTCTAATGCCACTGTTTTTTATTCTATTAACACAGAAAATCAGAAGTTAGTATATTTAGTTTTAAGCAAGAACTAAAGAACTGAAGTGTTCTCCAAAGAACAGAGAGCTGCTTAAAAACTAGTTGTTTTCCTTGCCCTACCATCCAGCAGCACTGTTTCTTCAAAAGAGGTCTTACGTCTTTAACATGGCTGCCATGCCTTACATAACATCAATGAATGAGAATATATTTATTTTGTTTCCTAGGACATGCACTGCCCATTTGCCATATGATTCTCCATATGGCACTGCAAAGAGTCGAGACAAAGCTTTGCAGTAACACAGCTCCAAAGATCAGCGTCCTCCGAGAATAAGCAGCAGCAGAAAGAGACTCAGCCTTCACAAGCTCTAAATTCCCTTTCATATCTTTCTCTAGTAAATAACAGGTATTCTTACCTTAAGAAAACAAGAATAATAGTAATAATAACGGTGCTCAGTAGAGCCTCCTTTGTTTCATCTGTGCTCATAAAAAAGGATCTTGGCGCAACTGTCTGCTGCAGCAGGTAATCAATAATATAACCTGCTTCTTCTGTTGCCAGAGCTGCTCCATCTGAACACTAGCTAACGTGAACACTGTCAGTGTGAGTCATACCAGTGACTCAGAGCAGATGCAGAGCTGCAGGAGGAGTTTAAGTTTCAGGGCTTCCTCTCACTCGCTCACGCGCGTTCACTGTCACACAAACACGCATGCATGCACTCACCACCCGTGTGCCTCTGTATGCCTGCAGACTGCCCCAGCTTTTTCTTTCAGCAGCAGATTTGACTTCATCCTCTGCATAACTGTATTTGTTTGTTTTCCCAAGACAGCAATTTTGTTTCTTTTTTTTCACTCTGTTTTGAATGCAAAAGCTTGCTTTGCAACCCATATCAATACTGTAGCATGCCAGGTGATGTGTGCTACTACAAGGTACCTGTGGGCTCACATCTCTCATCAAGACTAAGGGAAGAACTCAAATACTCCAGGAGACATTCTAAACCAAAAGTACTGTTAGGGCAATATCCATTTATTCATGACAAGTTAATAGCAAAGTGTCTCTGACTTCATTAAGTACTCTGGGGAGGACAAATTTGGTCTCAAATGCAGTGAGACAAAAGAACTGTAGGAAGGAGTATGGGATGCACATGAGCAGAACTCCTGTGTGCCTGACACCAGTTTGGCAGGGAGAAATTCCTCTAGGAAAGAGCATAGCTGCATTATAGACAGGAGCAGCACATTTGGGTTTAGGGTTAAATTCTGGCGGTCTCCCTGCCAGCAATCGATGACTGCAACAGTCAAAGAAGCAACCTGATCACCTATTTACTTCGCAGGCCTGCCAGACTCCCCACAACACACAACTAAGAACAGGCATCATGAAGCCAAAGTTAGGCACTTAATGCTAGACAGTATTGATATGCAGTGCTCTACAGATTATGCTTTATTTCTGAAAAGCACATTATACTCAGCAGTTGCAGTGTTGAGCAAATCCATCCTTCAAGAGGCAGATGAAACCCTGTAGTACTGATCCAGCAGGTCAACCATATGGAAACAAATTCCGGTGAGATGAATAAGCTGCTGGCCCAAGGAACAACGCCATTAAAACGCACAGACCTGCTTGACAACCATTCATATAAACATTCCAGACAGTTTTGGGAAAAGGCACTTGGTTTATGTCAAAGCATTTACAGCAGAACATCTTTCCCCATATTTAGCACATGTCCAGCTGGCTATCACCCAGATAAACAGATCTGTCTTGAGATTTCTCATGGAAAAGCTAATATCAAAGCATGACTTTCATCATTCTGTGGGTTTTGTGTTTCCAAAGAACCCCTTCTTTTGCAAAGCCCAATCAAATGAAACCCATCCAATCCAAGTATGTGCACAGCACTGTTCAGTACTGTATCTGGTTGTTATTAAAGCTGCTGAATGAACTTCGTACTATTGATGGTGAGTGTTTATTCCGCGTATCTCAAAGCGGCCAAGAATTCTGACTTGGCAGGGATCAAGAATTGAGAAGGAATCAAGCTGAGCAAAACAATCCTTGAAGTATGGTCATGGAGATAACATAACATAAACAAGGGGGATAAAGAATAGTTGGTATCTATGAAGATACACTGATCTAAACTCTTTTCCTTAAAACCATGAGTATTTTATCACTCGGAAAATCTGTTAAATCCCATCCTTCCCTGGAGTTTACCAATGACAGTGAATCTTTGCTCCTGTCAAGATTTCAATGCTTTATTTTCATGTCTTAAATAGGTGAATAGGCAAAAGAATGCTAAAATCCACAGCATGCCTGGAAAAACAAAACAAAACAAAACAACCCCGACTCCCCCCAAACACCCACCGAACAGAAAAACCCCCACAAAAACCAAAACCAAAAAACAGCAGCAGCAACAAAAAAACAAACCAAGACCCCTGAGATTTTGAGCAGGAAAACTAATACCAAGGCCATGGTCTTGCAGTATAGACTATTTTACATTCTTTAGGGCTACAGATAATAGTTTTCTTTTTTCTCTTTTACAAAACAAGCAAGCAAAGGCTTTTCTACAGTATCTATTCAATATGGTACCCCAGAACATGCTAGACTAACAAATCCTGTTCCTTCTCATCATCTTGTCTCTGGAAATTTGTTTGTTTGTTTTTAAAATCATCATTATGCCAACACTGGTAGAAAGGGCCTATTCCAGGTTGTCAGATTCCATATTACCCTGCTTTCTCACAAAAGCTCAGTCTACAGTCAGATTTTCCCTACTGAGAACACCAACCTCTACTTCTGTTCCTGAGCCTTTTTTCTTCTTAGCTGTACTCTCCCAGGAGGGTGGAGGGGGGGGGATAAAAGTAAGAAAATAAAAAAGGCATTAATTTTCTTTAAGAATGGAGCTGGCTCCCAATGCAATGGAGTAACAGAAGGAAATTGATGACCACTGCCAGTATACACAGTGATGCCTCCCCCCCTCCTTCCCCCCTCACCCTCATTACTGGCATTACAGTACTTTCCAGAGGTTCTCACCAGTGAGCAGCCACACATGCAGAAGGAGCACGTATTTTTAAAAGACATATAAGCAAAAAGTTGAGAAGGTAAACATTTTTTGCATCATCTTACAAAGCACAGCTAATGGACTTGGCCAAGGTTGTTCCACACGTTCACAGCAAAGCCAAATGCAGAAACTAGATTTCAGTGTCTTGCTCACTAGATCATCAGACTTCCCTTCCAGTGCATCACAGTGCATTCCCTTCCACTTCATTTCTTCCAGCTAATTACCCTTTGTGGGTATTTTGATATGCTATGATAAAAGCACTGTTTGCTGCTGGGAAGACACCAATGTCTCAGTAGCACCTTGTACGCACTTCTACAAAGGCAGTTAGCAAAGCAAGCTACAGGAGCCTGTGGGAAACCATTTCCTCCACACCACACAAGTTCATTACTGAAATCACCTCCTCAAGTTACTGTTATAGCTATGACCCAAGTAATATGTATTTTTTTATGTCTTGTAACAATCCAAAGACACATATGCTGCACTAGGAAGAGACTACAAAGCAACAAACTGCCTGTAATATACTGTGTGCACCCATTTCAGAGGGAAGTACTTCTGCGCATCTAGTGAAAATGCACAAGACAACCTAAATGCCTATTTCCTTTTTATGGTCTGTTCTCAGCAGATGAAACAAGAGACACTGAGAGATTAAGATCAGAGAAATCAGGCAAAACAAGAAAAATATATCGCATAGCAACAAAGATGTACTGACCAGATGACAGACTAGTTTACTCCTGTGTATACAGACATCAATATATTTGCTGCATGCAAAGGTTTGCCTGGATAAGGACTCCCCAGATTGCACTTGATGTCAGTGTAACATCAGCTGATCTTTTGGCAGCTGGCTTCCTCACATCTATCCACTTCTGTTCTCTTTCTCTTTAATGCTAACATCTGCCCATGTTTTGCCTTGACAGAAAGGTCAGCAAGACCCTAATGATACATTAAACCCAATAATCAAGCAATGCACCCTTTGCAATTACCATGTGCTCAATCTCATTCCCCTTGTATACAGAGCTCTGTATTTTTTTTTTTTTTTTTTTTCTAAAAAAACTATACAGTGCAAGCGTGGAAACATCTGTAACCTCAAATCTTACCCACATGCTGTAGAGATCACTTAAGACAGAGAAAGCAAAAAACACCTAGTCTCCCCAGGCTTTCAAGAATATTAACATCTGTTCTATCAATATAGACACAAATTTCTGATTCCAAACAATCTTTTTCTCTACAATGCACAACTACCTCTCTGTTCAAACCAATGTGACCCATTTTTTTCACTCATACAATAATTTCAATTGAATATGGATCTCTGAATCCTAACAAAAGAGACACCCAAACATAGGCGTAAACTCATTTTGAGGCAAGCATGCTACTGCATGACTTAAACATTATGGTCCCTTGCATTCTCTAACAAAACGCTACACTCTGGTGGGAATTGTCTATACCCACTCATTTTGCTCATTCAAAACAGTCTACACATTTTCTGAGTGAAGCTTTTCCTGTTGCCTTCACAATGCAGGACTTGCAGATCTCATGCTGGTGTTCGTGACCTATGACTGGTATGTTCTTCAAATGCCCAAGAAAGAACAACTGTCAACGCTGGAGAAAGTTGATGCAAAGAGTTATTGTTTTCTCAGTACCATCTGCTGCACTGGGTAAACTAAATCAAAAACCAGTAAAACTGACTGTAACGCTGGACAATCTTGATGATTGTTCTGCAATATTTCTTATAACATTTACTTTTCCTCATCTGCATGAAGAAAAAGATCTAATAAAAAAAAAAGCCATGGTTAAACCATTTCTCTTCTTTCTCTCTCAAAATTCTTTATTTCTTCTTTCCAAATAAATTACGTAACAATACAATAAAAAAGAATTATCTGCAAGCTCACAGATTTTAAGCCACTACATGTGAATCCAACCTTTATTACTCGTGCACTGTAAATTGTTCCCCAGATTAACTCTACCAAATACCAACAGGACCATTCAAAGATTAAGGTAATGTACATGTTGGATTCTGTATCAGATCTCAGACCATTGGGAGCCTGAAGTGGAAAACACTTATTAAAAGTGTTGATAATAGAAATGTTTCTGTCATGATTAATCTAAATTTTGACATTCAGAACTTAATTGACTTCAGATCATTTGGGATTTTTCCTAAAATTAGGCCATGGAAAAAAAACTCACAAAAAGTAGCACCTCAGTGGTTTTTAATGTAGTTTCAAAAAAACCTTAATGTTAAAGGCTACATGTTCTCTTCCAAGAACAGTCAACTACAAACCAGAAAACCTACACAGATAGTAAGAGAAGGCAAAAAAAAAAAATAAAAAAATAAGAATTCCACCAGTTATGATGTCTTTTTCTATTTATCTATTGGAAGATCAGATGGTACATCAGAGCTGTGAGTGGTTGCTTTGGATCTTTTTAATCAGCTTCATTTCTTTCTGTATAATCCAGAAGTCTGCATTGATACATTGCTGTATATATTTCTAGATTATTGGCACTGGTAAAAAGGTCTCATTGCTTGGGATGTCTTCCAGTATCTGAAGGGGGCCTATAAGGATGCTGGGGAGGGACTCCTCATTAGGGACTGTAGTGGTAGGACAAGGGGTAATGGCTTCAAACTTAAACAGGGGAAGTCTAGATCAGATATAAGGAAGAAGTTCTTCACAGTGAGGGTGGTGAGGCACTGGAATGGGTTGCCCAAGGAAGTCGTGAATGCTTCAATCCTGGAGGTGTTCAAGGCCAGGTAGGACAGAGCCTTGGGCGACATGGTCTAGTGCGAGGTGTCCCTGCTCACGGCAGGGGGGTTGGAACTAGATGATCTTAAGGTCCTTTCCTACCCAAACCATTCTATGATTCTTATAATTCTGTCTGTGATGTACTTCAGCTGTCTGGAATTGGTGGTTACTCCTGCACTTGCCTGATGAGACTTGCAGTGGTCACAGACCACAGGACCTGCCACCCTGCACCACTAGGAGCTGCAGCTGTCCTTTCCAGCCTCGTCTGAGCCACAGACCTAAGGTTTCCTTGACATGGAGATGAGTTTGGTGAAAAGCACAGGTCTGTTGACATGCTTTTTGCACTTGAGACAGGATAGAGAAAAAGCATGCATCTGGAGATCTGGGAAACAACAGGCCATGTCATCCTCATTACCTCTTCTCCAGATCACCTCACAGTTTTTAAACCCAAAACAGAGGAAGGTATGGTTTTCCCTTGCCCTGGCTCGTCAGTTTGGGGTTTTCTTGGGGGCATGGTACTGGGTGGTCGTAATTTGCCATTCCGGATTTTCCAAATGGAATAATGAAGCAGAGGCTGAGGCTCAGAGGCACAAGTTTCTAGGGCCCACCTCACTGAGCTGTAATGATTTTATTTATAACTTGCCTGACATTACCCAAAGAGTCTTGGGAATTGAATCTTAAGCTCTGATTAGTGCACTAAATAATACCTTTCAAGGTATTATTAAGTAATTTCGGATAATGCTTAGTTTTGGAAGGAAGATACCCATTTAACCCCCATCCAAATCTTGTGAGGTTGATTCTAATCAATGTAGAGCTGTTTAAAGAACTATTTAATAAATGACAGTTAAATTCCTAGAAAGGTGCACTCCAAAATGCATTCACGTTTGCAAGTTGAGGATTTTAAACACTCATTAAATCATTTTAGAGTTAGAGAAGACATGCAGAAAAGAGCTGGCTATAAATACAAAATCACCAATACAAGCATCAGTCATCAAGAGCCATAAAGACAGGTAGTATAAAAATACTTTATTGATTTCTATAGTCCAAAATAGCATTAAATGTCTGTTAATTTCTCTTGGGAAAAACAATTTTAATAACCCTCCATGAAAAGGTTTCTGAAATAGAATACAGTATATTCATCTTTGCTGATTGTATCAAGATTGAACGGAGACACCAGGCTGAGCAAAGAGAAAGAAGACAGAGTCTTTATCTGTGTCAGTTCTTCAGTACAACCCCAGTAAGAAATTCCCTCTCAAATACAAAGAATAGTCACTTTCACCTTCAGAAGCATCCATTTTGCTTGAGAAGCTGCACAATAGTTCAGTGAGGAAATCACAAGGGTATGGAAACTACATGATCCACACCCATAACTATGGAAAGACTCTTCAAATACACAGGCTGTAATTCAGTGTAACAGCTGTAGTTAAGACGGAAAAGGAAACAGACACATTAAAATTAAAGGAAGGCAAGTAAAAGCTATCCTCACATTAAAGCAGGTTCAAAAGCGCAGGTGCCTTTCTTTTTACAGTGGGTCTAAAAAGGGGTGAGATGCAAGCAGTACCTGTTAGACAGCATTTCTAAATAGCCTGCTTTTTTTAAGAATTCATGTAATAGGCTGAAACCACAGAAATACTGGCCAAACACTATTTCAAAAGCACCTGAAGCTTCGTCAGCTTCATATAAATGAGCTTAAAGTTTATTTTTATAGACTATAATTTAGATAGCAGTTAATCAGTACAAGTCCTTTTTATACAAAAATGGTGCATATTTTTCTACCTGCTCCTTCCCCCCTACTTCTTTGTCCCAAAAAATAATTGATTGTAGGTTCAAAAAACATCACTGAGACCTGCCTGAGTCTTTTTACAAATAGTAACAAACTTTGCATGAAATTGGTAGCAATTATAGCTTATGTAAGAGAATGAGAAGGAAACAATCATTTTTTAACCCGCATAAAAATCTTCCCACACAGGCAAGAAACATATTTTTGGTATCTTATTTATGATCTTTTGCTTTGTTTTTAAGAGAAGTCTTTTTAGCTTAAGTATTCCAATGTTCCATATCACTATGGGCTAAAACCCTGTAATTTAGGTACTAAAAAGACGAAACATGGAGAGTTAAATTTTGCATTGAAAAATCTCCCATTAAGGGGGAAAAAAGAGGAAAAGTGGGAACTTCAAAAATTGCATTAAACATATGTATCGATTCCTCCTACAGATGCAGCTAATCAGGAATAAAGGAATATTTAAGAACATGAATTAAAAAGTTGTGGCTTAAAATTCTGTAACACCTCTGAGCTCTTTAATAGGCTGAAAATTACTATCATCCATGCATACCCCTTATATTCAATGTGGAGGCCGAAGAGACTATATTAACAAGAATGTCCAGGTGTCCTTGGTTTAGC
>NW_009923308.1:98592-102387 GCF_000696875.1 Nestor notabilis
AGCAGTATCCTCTCCCCTTGCTATTACTATTATTATTGGTGGTAGCAGCAGTGGTTTGCATTATACCTTAGTTACTGGACTGCTCTTATCTCAACCCGTGGGAGTTACATTCCTCCAATTCTCCTCCCCATCCCTTCAGGAGCGGGGGAAGGAAGAAGCGGGGAAGTGAGCGAGTGGCTGCGTGGTTCCGAGTTACCAGCTGGGCTAAAACCACAACACCAGGAGAGTCAGGAAATGGACTGAATTCTCTATTTCTCAGAAACAAGACAGGTAGGAGTGTGATTCAGACCACCTAAGCTTAGTAGGAGCTAAGAGGCTAACTTGCGTGTCAGGAATCATCTCCATGAAGACACTCACTTCTCTCTAAAACTGCAGGGGGGATGAAGCCTGCTGGTGTCAATATGCCCCAATGAGGCCTACCAACAAATCAAAAAAGCCGCAGAAGTTATACTGAAATATTGCAGTGGCTTAAGTGCTAAAGTTAGAGAGACTATCCAGCAAAAGCAGAGCTCAAAATAGAACATAGATGGGAAGCATTTGGCTGTGAGGTATGAGACGTTTTTAGAAGATGACAGACAGAAACAGGAAATGTCAGAGCTGGGAATCAGGACTCTCAGCAATGAAAAGATTGATGTTTCCATCCAGAGGATATGAGTTCCAGTTAATATACCAACCTTTGAGCAGTTCCTAGTGTATGGTCTTGAAAGGAGAGAAGTTAATGGCACTGTGGTAGCTTCTTAATGGGGCAAACTGGTTTTGAGAACAGGAAATGGAGAAGCTGTGGCAAAACTGCACAGCAAGTCATCTTAGGGGAAAGCATGGCAGGGCAAATCAAACAGCACCATTAACTATGTGATGGAGAAAGATCCAAGGAGGTGGATTCAGAAGAGGAGTGATTCATGCAGAGGCTCAGGCACACATTTGTAAACTGCAAGCGTGAGCTGCCTGACTGACAGGCTGCTCAGAAGCAAACACATGAAATGAGATGCCTGGAGAAGCTGTAACAGTAAAGGGAGAGAGAAGAGACAAAAATGACTTGGGAAAAGATCAGGAAAGCTTTATAAAAGTTTTCTTGGGTTTTTTTTCCCCAAGAAAAACAACGTTTGTTGAGTCTCTGGGGAGAAACCCAAAACTTTTCAGCTCCATTTCCCCTGTTTTGAATTTAGGCAGAAGAGTTTTAAGGCTGTTAAGACTTTGCTGTACTCAACTGTGCTCATTCACAGCAGCAGGGCCTCTTCCACAGACAGAGGAGTCTGAAGAGCCATGCAGACCTACCTCTGCAGGTTTGAATCTGGAAAAAATTCCTAACTATACCTTGAACAGTGGCATTTTCCAACATGAACCTATCACTCCTTGAAAGTTTGAGTCTCACTGGCAGGAACCCAAGTGAGACATTAAACCATGCTACTCTATTATCAGAGGCTTCAAAGGCTATTCCCTGTATCAAGCCTTCCTTGTTCAGTGGACTAACCATTTACCATCATGTAAAAAATTCTTCCACTAAAGCAAGCGCTACTTAACATGAAGTATTTAAGGTCTGCTTAGCCTCTTAAATGCAATAAAGGCAAGAATAATTAATAAAGGAAAAGCAATACCATGCAAGTTTTCACTGCTTCAGGGACCACAGATCAGAACCTGGTAGCCTGCCATTAAGCAACGCCCAAAAGCTTAGGTACTGAAGCTGCAATACAGAGTTATGCAAACCCCCATGGTCCCTGAGCATGCTGTAGTTCAGTTACACAGAACGCATGATATGTTGAGCTGGTTTAGGCCACCCATCCCTGAAACTCCTGGACTTTTGGCTCATGATAGAAATATTCCTTTATACTCACTACAGCTTTCTCCAAATGTCGCGTTGCCAACTGGCTCTAGCACCATTTTTCAGATTCTGTGGCACTGACAGAAAAGCCAACAAGAAGAAAAATATCCGTAACTCTGGAAGAACTGCTGTGCAGATCCTCCACAGAATAATACAGCATCGCTGGCAAGCCTGGAAAGGTACCATGGCAGGTTTGGCCTCTAATACTGCAGAAGCCACACATCCACAGAAAAAGAAGAAATGGTACTGCAAAGTTTAAGCCTCCTCTGATACTCTGTTACCACCCTGAAATTTATAACACACCTACCCTGAAGCAGCTGCCTTTATTGTCATCTTATTTCAAAGTCTACACACTGTTCATTGTACTATAAGAAGCTACATATAGAGTCTTCTTGAGAAGATGGGTGACAAACACAGGAGGAAGGGATAACTATCAGGACTGCTCCTTTACATCTTGGAAATTTTAGGGACTGCTTATACTCCTTTTTCCCAGAAATCCTCTGCTCATCAGTTTTCATGCAGTACAAAGAACAGTGAAGGAATGTGGGGGAAAAGGGGGAGAGAAAGAGAGAGAGAGAAAGAGCAGTATTACGGTATTCCAGTCTCAGCCTTTCCAGCCTCAGTTTCTAAACACTAAAGGCAGTAACAGCTGAAGTATAAAACAAATCTGGTTTGGATGCAACACTGGAAAATAAAGCACCAGTCAGAATGAAAAACTGTCTTTAGTCACATAACACTCAACATACCCCAATTTGTGTCCCTAAGCAGACCAGCCCTAGTTTTTCAAAATAGCCTAAAATTAATCCCAGCTAGACATGAGCTACTAGATAGCATCTTTAGCATTCAATCTGGAGAGCACTGAGAGCAGCTGGTGCAGAGCAGGATGTCTCTAAACTAATCTCTTAACTGCTATCAAGTCCAGAGTGCTCCTACTGTCATCTGCAAGCACAAAAATGAGGCAATTCAGGAAATTACTGTTACTCCTTTTTCTCTCCCCTCAATATCTCTAGCCTGAGAGCTAAAAATCCTAATAAGAAAAGGAAAAAAAAAAAAGGAAAAGAAAGACAAAACCATTTTTCAGAGAAGTAATTAAACTGGTATGTCTTACTTCAGACATACCATAGTGAAACATCCAAAGAGTATTCAATCTCTTGTAAAGTTTCTATCTTGTTGCCAGTTTGAACAAACAAATTATAACCTATTTTTGCAGCACACAGTCTGACATACAGGTGCTAAAGAGTGAGACTTGTATGCTTGGGGCTAATTAAAGGCAATGTCCCACTCAGGCACACATGCACCACAATCAAGCACTTACCTTTCTTAGCAGGTAAAAAACATGAAATCAACCAGCTAGGCTCTTAGGCATTTTGCTCTGCTTTGCCAAGCTTGTTTTGCCACCCTTCAAATGATTAAAATTGAGCTGCCACAAAATTGTTCAGAGCTAATTAACTACTTGAAAAATATGCCTATAAGCAACTGTAATTTTTAAAAGTAAAGGCAAGGATGGTTTTCTCCTGGCATTCTTTTAAGCACTGCAGAATTCGTGCCAAAGAAACGACTCTTTATTTACAAGAAATCTTTTAATACATTTCTTGAAGAAATGACACTTAAAACATGAAGCTACACAGACTACAAAACTTGAATCTCTTTAGATTTAAGTTCAGCAAATACGTTAAGCTGAACAGACCTACGCATCTTACTGCATAGGCCCATATTCATCCACATCTAACTTAATGGTGCACTGGAAGACTGAAGATGAAACCAAGGAAAGGGGTGTTTGCAAGGAAAATTAGGGCAGAAAAGCACCTTAGGCTGAAACAACCAGGGGAAGCATTACATTGACAAGATATACCCTGTCATCGTCTTGTCCCGAGGCTAGGGCAGGGTCCTAAGTTTTAAAGCAGCTATGAACCTCTATAGTGGACCAGGAATTATAAACTCTGTGATATTCAAAATGTAACTAACAGTTCGGGGGA
>NW_009923308.1:102530-109876 GCF_000696875.1 Nestor notabilis
GTTTTTTGGGGTTTTTTTAAGGATCATTGGTTGGAATCAAAATAGCATAACACAATCTTAGATGCATGTAAAGCTCTGATGTGAAAGACAGAAAAACCTTTTTTTGGCTCAGAAGACCTGCCTGTCACAATCAGATAGTCTGCATTTATGGCTATAAAGATAAAAGCTCAGGATCAAAATGCTGAAGTTTAACAAGTTATAACACATCAGCTGAACCCCAGCAAACACAAACAAAAGTCACTGCTAAACCCTGCTCCCCTGTAAACTGCATAGATAAATAACCCTAAATCTGCAGTGAGCTAAGAATATGCCTGCATAAGATTACTACTACTATATGCTGGCCTGTTACACATCAGAAACAGGGTGAGGAGTCTGGTCCTCACGTCACTGACCTGAATAGACAAAATCAGCCCAAATACATCTTTGACAAGCTAGACTGCTTGCAGATCAAGGGCTGCTGAAGCCACAAAGGAAGAACATCTTTTCACATATCCCACCATCCCTGCAAGAGACTGTTGCATGGTGAGTATAACAGTTAACACGTGCAAAGAAGTCAGGAGATAGGTCAGTCAAGGATTAAAAAAAAAAAATTATAAAAAAATCAAGACTTACTACTGAGAGGTTTCCTTATGAAAATTTAGGATAGTTGTTCACTTCCTCTAATCCACTACTAACACTGGGATCAGAGAGTTATCAAGATGATACCTATGAAAATAAGATAGAAATTTTCCCCATTAATAGTTCTGCAGACATATCAGCCATTCTTTGGGCTTCTCAAGTGGTAAGTAATTTTTTTATGCTAACAATTAATCGATACTGTAATAAAAATTAGAGCAAGTACTATGCTGACTTTTAACATTATTTTAGGCAGTTGGACATCACCCTAAATTTTCTGTATGTCATAAGTTCTAGTAACGTTTCTTCTGGCTCTTGGCAATGAACTTTTGCTTTTTCTTCACAGTCATGGGAAAACCGAGCTGGGTCCCTCCATAACGACAATGCTTTCCTCTCAGAGGAACACCATCAGTGTGCGATTTACCCCTAAAAAGTCACAGGCATCTCCTGTGCATTGCTACATTCCAGGGTGCTCTTTACTCAGTTAGTCATGCCCTCTGACTCTATATAGCCATATATCCACAAGCAAAGCCACTACCTCTTCTCCCTCTAGGAACTCCTTTCACTTTGTTTTTAAAAAATGCTCAAACTGGTCTTCCCTGTGGTTATAGGCAATTTCTTTAACAGAACTTATTTAAAACATCGACTCCAGTCAGATTAACTCCTTATTCTGTAAGTAATTTCACTGATGTCAGTAAAACACACTCAGCACAAGAAAAGCACCAATGCTCAACTTCATGCTGTTTTAAATATGTAGGACTGGGTGACACAAAGAAAGAATTCAGTTTCCCAAAGTGAGAGTTTTGTACCTCTCAGCACAGCTGCCAAAGAGGTGAAATCCAATATGTGTTATCAATCACGAATGTCTCAAGTGTCTTGTGCAAATTTGTCCCCTTTAGAGAACAGCTGGGAAGCACTAATCAAGAACTGTACATAACTCTGAATCGCTTCACTTTGCATATGGCTGAAATATTCCATTTAGCAATGAATAAAAAAGAAAAAAAAAAAAAAAGACCAGAGAATCTTTGGGTCCACAAGGTGCATCAAAAGGAGAGATTAGCAAAGCCTAGCAGGTCTCTGATCCACATTTCTGAGGGTTTTTTGACAGGTATAAACAAAAGTGACAGCAAAGCTGAAGAGTGTCTACTGTAAAATGTAGACTACTTCAGAAATTCTTAGCAACTGCTTCCTTGTTTCATGCTTCAGCAAAACCACTTTAAATATTCTAGTGACATAAATTAAAAGCATTAAGAAAAGAAAAAGTATTTAACTTTGCAGAGACCCCAAGTTCCTGTGACTACAGTTATTGACTTCACATAGCAATACCCAAGTCCCATCCGAAATTTGTCGGTGCTTTAGACCACTTGCCTCTGGATTGCACCTGTTATCCCCATAACCCTTCAGCAGAAAGAACTCATACCACTAACATGTCATGTGATTTCACACCTCTTTGCTACAAGACTTGGTAACGCGCCTACCTGTAGAGGCCCAATCAAGTTGGTTCAAGCCAGACTGGTGCTCATTTCACCAGTAAAACCTGCAGAAAAAACAATGTGAATCAGTTTTTCACTGCCATCCTATTTCCAACAGCAGACTCTCATCCCTCAGAGTGCAGACAACTGTGTTGAAGCCTAGACAAATAAGAGTGCGCTGAACAGCCCTTACAAAAACAGTAATGCACATCCTGTTTCAGCTGTTTTCCAACAGTTCCCTAAAAGCCTCTTAACTGTGCTTAAACTACATTTAGCTACCACCTTTGTATTTTGTATTCCAACTAATAATTTCCCAGTTCCAAAGGACTGCAAGTAGAAAGGAGAGACCAAAGCTAAAGCAGGGATTTTCTATTCCCCAAAGGAGCAACATGCAGCCACTATAACTCTCACCTGCAAGAGCTAAACCTTTTAGAATTTGTTGATGAACCAGAACATGATGCCATTTTGTTCAAAAGAAATTCCTTTTGTCACCTAAAACCAAACACCTACAAGTTCAAGTAGTATTTACATTGTTATCTGTCCCTATGTTTGCTTGTCCTATTTCAAACTTCTTGGGATTTACATTCCAAGAGGGAAGAACAAGTCAATTAAAAATTACTTTCAGTGGTTCACTAGATTTTTCTTCTTTATTTATGCACACTGTAAAAGAGAAATACACATAATACGGATTTTTTTATGATTATGAACAACATGTTCACAAGATGAATTAGGAATTATTTCCCTCCTCTTCAGTCTGTTTCACTTTGAAGTTCTACCTTTTCAGGAGCAGTTATTACACAGTAAAATCATTCAGATGAGAAATCCAGGTAAAATGCAAATCATGGAATAAAACACTGTACTTAAGACAAAATAAACAGCAAAACAGGTATAAACAAGTACTATGACTTTCCATCATCTATAGCTATAGACGTCTAAATGCACACTCCAACGGTCAGATGTTCACTGTATATTTTCCTTAGGTTGCATGATTTTAGAAGCAGAAATGTAAACTTACAGGACTGTGACTTAACACAAGAAGGTCACCTTTTCCTGTACAACAGATGACATCTGCTACCTAAAACTACAAGGAGTGTTGATCATGAGACTTTCAGGTTTAATTGCCTGTAACCACAAGCAATAATCACAGTAGGAAGTCAGCTAAGGAACTTGACACAAATGTAACAATTGCTACCTAGACAAAATTATGAGGCTGTTTTAAATAACATTATCCTTCCTTCCTGCTGCAAAAAGTTACAGATGTTTTTTTCATCTCCAGTCTCTAAAATTTTCACAGAACTATAGATTTGATCCCACACCCTCTGATGTCAGAGGGAGAGAGAAATCAGACCATAAAGACAGGAAAATATCCAGGTTGTAAAAGGTCAGTTCCGACCAATTTAGTGTTTGGCTTTAGCAGTTTTTAACGACACCAAGAAAAGCCAAGAAGAGAGACTCTCTAAGCTGCAGACTTGGCCAGTAACATAAGCAAAGACAAGGATGGGTTTTGTGTTGTCTTCATTCTCTGTGTACTTACCATCCTGAAGCCCATTCACAAACTGCAACCTACTTAAGCTCCCATAAAAAAAACTAGAACTTGAAATTATTTCTTAAAAAAGGAATAAACCCCCAAAACAATCAACTGCAAAATCCTAAATCTCTTCATCCTGTCTTCTGTTACTTATGGATTTAGTTTGTTGTCCCTATCTACTTGAATACACAACCAATACAGCCATAAAGCCAAATTAGCAGTTTGTGTGTATATATATGTGTATTACATACCTATGTAAGTTTGCATATTTGTAAATGTTTCTCACCCACAGATGTGTATACAAACACCTACTTCTGAGCAGAAAACAATCTACAGATGTCTCATTTATTGGCTCTCTCTGTGCCCTTAGACAAAAAATAATAAATGTAGGTTCCCAGAACTTTATCTTAAGCAACTCCGTCATTATTGCATCAAGTTCAAAGAGGAAAGCAGCCAACAGGTCAAAATAAATAAACAGATAATAAATAAATCAATCATAATATTTTGATTGGCCTTTTCATTGTTTTCGGAGAGCTCCTAAATGGCACACTATTCAAAAGACAGCTACCAATTGTTTTCTGTTTCACTGAAATTAAAAGCCAATTTTAAGAGTCACAATAATTCTGTCCAAAAGAGAAATTATCATAAAAAAATTACCATCATGAGTTGTCTCCTTTTTTATACTTCATTTTCTTTAAGCAATAAGAAAGCACGCATTTTTAGATTACATTTTTAGATTTAGATTAGACATCAGGAAGAAATTCTTCACTGTGAGAGTGGTGAGGCACTAGAACAGGCTGCCCTGAGAAGCTGTAGATGCCCCATCCCTGGCAACGTTCAAAAGGCCAGGTTGGACGGGGCTTTAAGCACCCTGGTCTAGTGGAAGGTGTCCCTGCCTGTGGCAGGGGGCTGGAACTAGATGAGCTTTAAGGTTCCTTCCAACCCAAACCATTCTGTGTTTTCTATCATATTCATTTCTGATGCATTAAGAAAATTCTCTGTCTTAAAGCCTACATTCACATTGCATGGAAATGAACACATACTTTTTCCACAGCAATATCATTATTGATCACACTTTTACAACCAGCAACTGCCATACACTTCATATCCCTCTGTAAAACCAAACTTATGCTCAAAACATACCTATCAAATTCAGGACCTCAGCCTCTTTCAGCTGCCCAAAAAGAGACAGCTGATTAAAAGCACCTGGCATGACAACCTAAGGAACCCAGAGACCACACGCAGCACAAGTTCATACGATGGTGGTGCATACGTTAAGAACCAGAACTAAGGGACATGCTGAATGCTCTGGCCAGTACCACAGCACTTTCTTGATGAGGCTCACAAGTCTATTCCTCCACAGGGGGTCCCGGAGTGGGTTCTGTCCACCCATGGCCATTCGTTCCTGCTATAAGCAATTACTTCGGACAAAACCAGAGGCAGTAAAGATGAGGAAAGCCTGTAGATTCTAATACAAGTGGTGACTTGTACTGAAAAAATCAACAAAACCACTCCAAAACTTAAAGACCTACGATGATGTTTGTGCTTATGCTTTTTCTTGGGGTATTCTAAAAGGACTGAAACTCACACCAGTCAATAGCCACATATAGCTTTTTATGTCACACTCCTGTGAGCCATGTTCCATTTTTTCCCCCACGATGCAAGCCACCAGAAATAGATGTGTGAATTCAAAAATATTAAGATTTGCTTTCTTGTCTTAAAAAGGGGAGGAAGGATGACAGAAAAAACAAACAAAAAAAAATCATACAGTGCAATCCATTTAATTACACTTGGAATTGTCTGGGGAGGAGGGGCAGAGGAGAGAATCATCTGAACAAATTTAGCATCTACAACAAAATCCAGAGTTTTACGGCACACTAAAACAAAACCACATAGAAATACAGAACTGTCCCAAAGCCAGAGCACAGGGTGGGCATTTACTTCATGTAGAAACGATCACTGCACACAGTAGACATTGATATCTATTAATCAGACATGAGGATATAGTTTTCCGCTAAAAACAAAACCAAGGAATTTGACTGGCTTACAGATGCTGTTGCCCCATGCTTAGTCTGAAACAGTTTGCTTTTCCTTCATCAAGAAAACACCCCATAGTCAAATATATATTGCTACAATGTATTTTTATACAGACTCCAGGAAACTTACTCTTTTTCTTGAATATTTTGGTTTTCACTAACTATAAAGTCAAAGAAAATCCGAAACCACAACCTGAAAAACAAATATTCGGAACCTATCTAAAAATATCTGTGAAAATGGTAACTTAAATGTGAAAAGAAATCTTTCCAGACAAGTATTTTTTCACAAAATAGAAATATGCATCTGCCATTTTACTGTTGGGTTGGGGTTTTTTTTTGTTTTGTTTTATAATAATAAATTTGAGCAGTGAAAATAAAAAGTACGAAGCTTCCTTTATCTGGTTTGTGAAGAAAGATCCAGAAAGATTCTTTCAATCTTGAGATCTTAAAATATTTCTATTATGCAAGACATTATACTTTGACTTAATAAATAGTGGTTTTACACAATTTTTACTAAATAGATGATTTTTTTACTACTGTAAACCAGGCAAAATAGTATTGAAGTTTCATTTATTGGATGTATATTAGAAAACAGAATTGATAACACCCATATCACCAGTTAGATTTCAAACTTTGCTGTATTTTAGTTGAGAAAATATTTTTCTCCAAAATCTGGAACATACAGTTGCTAAAGAATTTGGAAAGTGATGATATCACAGCTATCACTGGAACTTCCGAGTCAATGAAATATTGATAGTTTATTGATACTGATCTTGAAACTTTGGCATACAAAAGGAAAATTCTGTTTCAAAAAATAAGACTGTCAGCTATTAGAAGAGTGAAACATTACACAAAAATCCTAGAAAATACGTCTGCACATATAAAAGCGATCACTATTCAAGGTTTCCAGACAAAATGCAAGGTGAAAAATAAGTGATGAATCATTGCCAGTGAAAATAAACCCTATTACATCCTTTATTACAATTTGAGTACATTTCCAGAAAAAAAAAGTACAGAATTTTTTTCATGCAAATGTTTTCAGGTAGGATTAAACACTGCACATATAGTAACTTTCCCGTTACTTCATTAGCAAGCAGAAATGACTGCTTTAAAAGTTGAAGCATTCAATCCAAGCAGAAGACAAGTCCTTCGTGTTCTTCAAACAAAGCTCTTTGTCTGAATAAAGGGAAAATTTTAATCATTTTGCTCAGTTAAGCCTGTATGTTTAAATCATATTTCTGGACAGAAGATTTGAAAACGATCTTTCAAATGTTTGTATGAAATCAAGGTAATCCAAACAGAGGCCTTTTTTTCTCTGTAGGTATCTTTTTTCATTAAAAACAGGTCTTCCAGTTCAAGACCTGCAGTGTGAAGGAAAATATGCTGCTGTTGCTCACACTTTATGCACTTAATACTCCCGAGCTGTGAAAACACACTTCTGCGCAGTTCAAACCTTCAAACAAAAGGAAACAGACTTTCACAAACACCTTTGGGCTTACACCGATTGCATCAGAGCTGACACAAAAGCCTTTTGCAATGGACAATTCTCTTACAGAGTTAATAGCCAGCCTAAAAACAACAACGTCCCTCAAGATGCTCATTATGGAGATAACATTGCAAGTTTGAAAGTCCTTGTGGATGAGCATTTTTACTTTGGTTTGATATCATAGAATCATAGAATTGTTAGGATTGGAA
>NW_009923309.1:0-9164 GCF_000696875.1 Nestor notabilis
TCCAACCCTAACTATTCTATGATTCTCTAGAAGATTTGAATACTCTCATTGTCCCTTAAAGGACAAACTTGGAGAAGATAGAGATGATCTTTTTCATTCCGATTTCTAAGACTTCTCTGGTCAGTATATTTGCTTGGGCAAAAGGAAATATTCAAGCCCTTTCTGTGAGGTAGATGATCTTTTTAGGGAACTCTGATAAAAGATTAGATGTCCACAGCCACTATAACCCTTGATGATAACTCCTGTGATCCATGTAGAAATATTTAGTTTCCAATATGAAGTCAAAGGAAGTCTAAGATGTTTTGTCTGCTGTTTTGTATAACAGTCCGTGAATTTACTGCAGTTTAGATGGCACTCTACCTTGTGATGCTACTATAGTTGTGAAGACAGAAAGGTACTTCAGGATGCAGTTGCCCTTCAGAGATACCCCGAATCAACACTAGGATCTCACAGTCTTGTGGACTGATTTGAATTTGGTGCCATCTTAAATATAGAGATCCCTGAAAATGCACAGATATATGTAAGAAGCATCGTATGCTTCCTGTTGTCAAATATGCCTTTCATGAGAATGTAAGGATCCACGACATTGTATGAATCACCACAAAATTTAGAGATTTTCTGATTGCTTTTGATGAAAGTAAATGTGTTTATGTTACACCTAGCTGTTGCTTTGATGTTTTCAGATGTGTTTATAGGCTGGAAATGATTTGCTTTACCAAAGCAAAAGAAAATTAAGCAAGATATGTAAATTCAAAGGTATCAAATAGGTAAGCAGAATATTCTGTTCTAAATGTCCAGTATATTTTCAGGAAGCAAGTAGTACCTGTGTATATCAAGGAAACCATTAGAAAATTTGGAGTAATAGAATGTTGCCTAATGAATTGCCTGTTAGTTCACTGAAAGGATTTTTATATTTAACTTTTAATAGATCAGGAAACAGTGGTAGGAAAGAGAAAGGTAAAACTTGCCTAAATATTTGTAGGAGAGAATAGGTCTAAATTCAACTACCTACTCATGTAAACTGCAAAAGGTTTAAAAAGGTTGCCTTGAAATCCCTGCAAAAAAGACATTGTTTTGAAATATTACCATCTCCAGTAGTAATAAAATAAGATATATGGAAGGATTCTGAAATACAAGATGACAACATCAGTTGTGAAAAGTGAAAGACCAATTAAGTACTCTCTTGTAACTGTTGGCAGCAGTCAAGCAAATAAAGACCTTTCAGAGAGCAATCCATTGTATTAATGAGCATAGCCTTAAAAGGCAGCATTTGTATTTGTAGATAGATGAATTTATGATGATGATAATTATGAATATTATGCTTAGTAAATGACTGTAAATGTACTAGCTGAATAGCTTGAGTGAATAATGCTCTCTTTATGGATCACATGCGCACAGCTATTGGTCTGAAACCATGGTAAATGAACTGATGTAGCACCTTTGACAAACAAGGGGAGGGAAAAATTCAATTAAGTCTCCTTTACTTCTTTGGGATGGGTATAAACAGGATCTTTACCTAGTTACGGGTCAAGAATGGAAGAGAAAAATAATCCCCAAAACTCTGATGCCTTAGAAGAATGGGTCTTCTCTCACAGACATCTCTACTCAAAGTCCTCCTTCAAGCTTTAAGCCTTCTTCTTTCAATGCATACCTTCTGTCTTCCCTCAGTAAGATAATTTTTTTTCTTAAAACTTAAACTCTTAAATGTTTTTCTAGATAAGTTATAATAAGGAATTAAGGATCATTTTTTTTGGTGGTTGTGACTCGAAATTTTAGTCTTTGCTAATACCTCATTCACGCTTAAAAAAACCACAAATATCCTTTAAATAAAGAGTAAATGATAGTGAGTTGAAAAGCTAACATACATTATTGACTCATCTACTTTTAAGACTTTTATTTAGGAATATTTTCAGAAATTGGTGTTATTTTTTAATTATATAAATCACAGTGCCATGGTTCTACAGAGATGCCAGTATGGTAACTGAAGTTAAGTAAGTTCTGTGTTTTCATTTATTTATTTATTTTAGATCTTTAGTGCCTTTGACATTATTCATATTAGCATTGCTGGAAAAGGCTTTATAACTATTCTCTGAAAAGAGAAAGAACATTGTCTTTTTATTTCGTATGTGACAGGAAGATCAGATAATAACTTCCCAAATAACACCTTCCATGATTACAGCAAAGCTGTCTTTCCTACAGAAAATGTGTTACTTCTGCAGAAAGAAGATGCATCAGAAGATTTATTCTCTTACTGTTGGAAGTATTGAAGTACATCTGTCATTTAGAACAGCATTCGAAGACCTTTGAATTTAATAGGGAAACTTGCTTGAGTTAGTAGGAATCAAATCCCATCAGGATAGACATCTTGGAGTATCTTCCTAGTGTATAAAAATAATTCATTTGAACCAAAGACTCCTGTTATGAGACGTCTTTCTGTTGGCATTAAAAAAAACCAACAAACCTGTGAAGAGAGCTGCAGGATTTGACTGGATTGTTACCACACTTTTTCTTTGTTGTTCTTTCCTCTTAACTTCTTCAAATGCTTTACTATTGTTTTCTTACATATTAATATTTCAGTGTTTGTATGTGAAAGAAAATAGAAATGATTGTAAAACAACATACTACAGGCAGCATTCAAAGTGAACACAAATACACTTTTTTTTGTTTCCCAGAGTTTATAATTCCTTCAGTTGGTGCCAGAAAATGGTTTTCTTCCCAAATACTACAAACTCAGTAACTTTTGATCTTCGTAATTTCTTTTCAGTGGCCAATGGTCCATGAAGAGAGCTTTTGTTTGCTCTTTCTAAGTAGGATTCTGTTCTGTATTTTGTGGATGACTGCAGGCTCCATATGTTCTTGATACTAGAATTCAGACACTTTTACTGTTTCTTGCCACTCATAGGCCCACTCTCTCTTTCTGGTCTGCTGTTATACCTTCATCCATGAATTTTGAGAAGGATTTCTTCATTCTTGTTCCTTACTTTCAAAGTTTTCCACTAAAAAATGTTTAGGAAAAGCTTGGTACTCTGTATAATACAAGCTTTCTAGTGTGGAAACTGATTTTGGTTCGGTGGATTGTAAGATTTGAGCTGTCCTAAGAAATGAATCTAATCATGTTTCGTTTGTAGTGAAAAGTTGTGAAAATATACTTCATTTGCCTTTTACCCTGTTTTACTTTGATACTGCTGGAACAAAAAAAATACCAAATACTACTACATCATGAAAGCCGACCGTATCCTGGGCTGTATCAAAAGAAGCATGACCAGCAGGTCAAAGGAGGTGATCCTGCCCCTCTACTCTGCTCTTGTGAGACCTCACTTGGAGTATTGTGTCCAGTTCTGGTGTCCTCAACATAAAAAGGACATGGAGTTGTTGGAGCAAGTCCAGAGGAGGGCCACGAGGATGATAAGAGGACTGGAGCACCTCCCATATGAAGACACGCTGAGAAAGTTGGGGCTGTTCAGCCTGGAGAAGAGAAGGCTGCGTGGAGACCTCATAGCAGCCTTCCAGTATCTGAAGGGAGCCTACGAGGATGCTGGGAAGGGACTCTTCATTAGGGACTCTAGTGATAGGACAAGGGGTAATGGGTTTAAACTTAAACAGGGGAAGTTTAGGTTAGATATAAGGAAGAAGTTCTTCACAGTGGGGGTGGTGAGGCACTGGAATGGGTTGCCCAAGGAAGTTGTGAATGCTCCAACCCTGGAGGCATTTAAGGCCAGGCTGGACAGAGCCTTGGGCGACATAGTTTAGTGTGTGGTGTCCCTGCTCATGGCAGGGGGCTTGGAACTAGATGATCTTAAGGTCCTTTCCAGCCCTAACTATTCTATGATTCTATGATTCTATGATTCTATGTTGAAAATATTCCTACTTATTGCCATCTGTTTAGTTGCGTTTGCCTTTCTAATTTACCTTTTTTTGTAGATAAAAGCTATATTTGTGTATTCTTGAAGCATTAGAATTACTGTAAGAACAAGTAAACTTGTTTTTTCTATCTTTTCTGGAAGATGATTGTTATTTCCAAATGTTAAACTTTTTGAAATTATAGTGCTAGTGGGTGTTGCAAATACTGTCTTTCTTTAATGTATGAGTGGTTCTTAATATTTTTCTTATTTTTAAACATAACATACAATATTTTTAGGATTTTTCAATGCTATCTTATTCTTTATGCACAATATATGGAAATATCTTCTATGTATTTTTAGTTTCTAGTGCAAAACAGATAATGTGAAACATTTAAAAGCAAACCAAAGCATGGCAATGTGTTTCTGATAACAGATGTTATATACACCAAAATAAAAGGGAAAGTGATGGTTTTCATGATTTTTAATGTTTTATTTTTTACATAATCAAAGTATAAAATATGACAAGAAATATAAAATAGGGTTTCATCTTACAGAAATTATACAGTTACTTAGGAAGCAGATAGATCACTGACACAAGCAGAACTCAGATGTGATTGTGTTGATCACATCAGGCCAAGTTGCGGTGTAATGGAAGCAGATACTGCTTCATTCTCAGTGAGCAGATCTGAACATGGTCTACGATTACCTTGTTTCTGATCACTCACTTTTTTATTTACTCAAACATAAAATTTAATTTCTCCATTTTGTGAGGTTGAGATAGATTGAGGTTTTACCAAAACAATGTATCTTGATAAAATAATCTTTGGTCTAACTGATGTCATATGAAAAATAATGTAGTGGGAAAAGCCAAACGTCAAGTATTCGTTATGCAGTTCCAGTGCTAGTAAAGATAAACCTAGCTGATTTTTAAGTCTTGCTTTTTTTCTCCTCACATAAACAAGTACCTTTTTTATGCTACTACTATTTAAGCAATATTTACTGACAAGTACTTTATGTAATTTTGTAACTGGATCATTGTCGTGATTTAGGCACGACAACCCCAGCACAACTGTTCATATCAAAGGAGCAAGCTCGTCACGTGCTTCTGCTCCATTGCTTCCTAGCACACCAGACTTTTCTTACATCCTCTAGATAAGCATGCGGTACTCTTAGTTATACAACTAGCATTTCATAGTAGTGCTTAACTGAAAGGGTAATTTTACCTTTTTGAAGGAAAATGTTTTCAAACACTTTCAAACATAAGCAATGCTTGCCATGAGTTGATGTTTGTGCTCTGATATTTACAAGGTCTTTAAAGCAATTTTTGCAACAAAAAAGGATTTTTGTCTTCAGTTGGGTTCCTCTTCTTGTGTAACATTTGTCAGTGAAGTATCATAGCAACAAGGGTGATGCTGTTCAAATTTCATTTCTGAACCATGTTAAAATACATATTAATACAAAGATTAAAATTTAAAAGATCCCACTCCTTTCTCTCCAGAAGGACTTTGCAAAGCAAATGAGTTCTCTGTTTTAGATCTCTCTCTGAATAACATCACATTTTAAAAAGAAAAATAAAACCTGAAAATACTTGTTACTGAAAGCTTTAATATAAAACAATCTATCTTTTCTTAAGTTGTAGATTAATCTTTTCTCTGAACAAATAGGTCTTTCTTACTTTTATTGAGAAGCCACCATAGCATATCTGCTTATTAAAATAACATTTTATGTTGAACATGCAGTATTAGTTCAATAAAGGGAAAACTTGCTTCTCAGAGAAAAGTTAACTTTATTAAAAATGACACGAAATCTGAAATGAATTTTGAAGACAAATGTAGACAAAAAGCATGTTATTAGAAAATGTTTTGATCCAAATAACTTTGTCCTCTCTTAACAGAAAACCTTAATGCCTCAATGCCATTAAGAGGAAAACCAGTCTGTGCTACATGCAATTAATTATTTTTTCTGAAAGTTGTTACATTTTTAAAGGAAACATCTTTCTTTTTCACTTTAGGGGTGAAAAATACAACCAAAGTATTTACATGTATTAAACAATCCTGAGTATATTTAAAAAATGAACTAAAAAAAAACTTTATTTAAATTCACTGTATTAGTTAACTGTACAAAAGGGAAATTTTAGTTTTTGATCTTGCCAGCATTTTTAGCAAGGATTTTATCTGGAATGTCAAGTAAATAATAAACTAGGAATCAGTGACACTTCCTTTTTTATTTATTTTTTATCTTATTACTGTCTTCTAATCTCTGCTGCGCAGCCAAGGCTTTATCTTCTCCTCTGCTTCATACAGCTAGTTTCTACTGCCTGTATTCAGTTGGAAAGTTCAGAGCCAACCTTTGTAGTCTATCCCTTTGCTTTCTTTGTCTTACACAAAATACAGGCTGTGACAGTGACAAATGTTTGGTAGCTCTGTCCACTGGCCAGAGAATATACTGACATCAGTGACACTTCAGTGAGTCGTGTAGCTGTGCTTCTCACACTTTTGCTGCAGGGAGCAAAGACTTAAGGGGTTCATAGGAATGGGACCATATGCTCTTGTAGTGCAAATGTTGGCTCTGGCAGTCTTGCATACTGTCATGAGAATGCTTATTTCTTACACTGGTTCCTGTGTTGTTACTACTGCTGAGATGAGGAAGAATGGACCAGGTCATTGCAAGACAAAACTCTTTACATTGAAGAAAAAACAGTATCTTTCAACTTTGTATGGTGTTGACATTTGCAGAGCTTTCATGTAGATTATTACATTTGTGTAGTATTTTGGCCAAGCTTACAAGATTTGATTTTTCTCATCACCATGTAGTCTTTATCCTCCTCTTGACTGTGAAGCTGGGAACCATACAGTACAAATAATCTTTTCATGTATGTCTGTGTAGGATGGTGACAAGTAGTAGTTGCTTAGGGAAATTGTGAAGAAAAAAAAAAATGGTATTTTTGGAATGATCTTACTGTTAGGGCCATACTTGCTTTTTCTGGCAGCCAGTGAATTAGGAATTTCCTGAGCTCATGGTGGAAGGCCAACTGTGGTGCGAAATAGCATCCTACAGACCCGTATCCATGAATATGTTGATCTTTCAAATCTATCTTATGTTTTTCACATCCTGTGCCATGTGGATGTGTTTTTAAATTAGTTAGGTATTGTGTGGGAAACAGTACTGCTTCTTCTTGGTTGAAACCGAAGACAGGCTGAGTCCTATTCCTAGTTCTACATACTTTCTGTGTGACCTTGGCAAATCACTGTGAATATTAGATACAAAATAGAACTTGAATGGCTTAGTTATAGACACGATAGTGTTTGATTTTTTGGCTTCTGTATGTCAGGGTAATCTAGAGCTATCTGTAAATCCCTTGAACTTCCAGGACAATACCATTCCTCAAACCAGTGAAACAAACAAAAAAATGTCACGTAAGAGATGATGATGTTTTTCAAGCTGTCTAGGGAGGAATTTTTCGTTTAGAAATGCAAATGTTCTGGCAGCAGAATATTTCCTGTTTCCAAACTGAAGTGTTGTACAAATTAGCTTTATTAAAATTTTCCACATTCTTCGATTTTCTTCATCATGTGGAATTAAAAATTCTAAAAAATTGAATGTGTCTTAGACACCTGGTTTATGATCACTGTCATATTACAAAATGTTTGAAGCATACAATATCCGTTTCTATGCATGTATAATATTTACATGGAACACCTAAGTCAGCTGTAGTTTCTTCAAAATGGGGCCCTCTGAAGAATTCAGTAGTCCAACAAAGCATTTATTCCCATGTCCTCCACAGCTGGAAGCAATTTTACAAGCTTTATTTAAGGTTAGTGTAAAATGAACAGTCTGTGAAATGAATCTGCTTAACTGAATTTTGCTTTTATTATTGAAAAAGTTTGAGGGTCCTGTTCCTTGGAATCTCTCGGATACTTTGTTTAGAAATCCCCCTGGCTCTCCAGCTCAATTCTATGCACAAGGAGGCTCGTCCCTTTGCCCTTTCTTTGGCTGTACTCAAATTGTCTTCACTCTTCGCCTGTTTATTTTATTTTCTTTCTTTCTTCTCTCCCCTCCCCCCCAATCTCTGTGCTCCAGTTTTTGCAGCTAATGAAGCCTTTTTATTGACTTGGGTATGCTCAGACCCACCATGCAGCGCACAGCTTTGGGCTTTCTGTTTTCTGTGGCTGTACCAATTACCAAAAAGAGTTCAATCACTCCCTCTCCTGGGTCTACAAGATCATTCTCATTAGGTCTTGAGGTGTTGTTTACATCTGGTCCTGGCTTGCTGTCAGCTATTTGTACTTTGTAACATAGTAATAAATCTTATCAGGAAACCAAAGAGGTTCTGAGGTCTGGACAGCAATATTTTTAGGTCTACACAATTTTCATAGGGGAGGCCAGGTCTATCTGTAAATGTCAGGCTTCAGCTGCTGCTAGAATTTTTTTCCTAATAATATTTTTTCCTGAATATGTCTAACAGGGAGTAGAACAATTAGGAATGAGTCTTTCATGGACAAGTATCACTCCACAGATAGCAAATTGCTGTTACTTATAAAAGAAATGATTTTTTTTCCCGAGTGCCTGGAGTTGGTGGGAATGTCACTACCAAAACTGCAAGTAAAGGAAAATGAGAAGAAAGGAAACACTATTTTGATATAGATGGTCTGTGAGAATTTCAGTCCTCTTATGAGTAGAATGAGATGATTAAATTATTTCTTTTTTATTGTCAGTAAAGTGTTCTGAGCTTCTCCCCAGACTCAAAGTTGGGCTTTTTTTCTCCCTTTCTCCCTCCCCCCAGCTATTATGGTAACAGTTGGCTTTGATTCAGGGTCTTCTACTTACTAAATGAGTACAACACATTTGATCAAATATAAAGCAGGGAGGTGGCACTCGGAAACATTTTTGTGTCAGGGAATGCTTCCAGGAGTTGCACAATTCTAGGATTCTGGTAGGAAAACCTGGAAAATAAAAAGAGACCAGAAATTTATAGTGCTGTTCTAATACAATTAATTTTGTAGTGGTTAACTCCTTATGCTCAATTCTTGTTTTTTAATCCCAGTAGTTTCACAAAGAAAAGAGAAACAAATAAATAAAAAAATAACAACCCCAAACCAAAAAGTTGTGCAAAATAACTTTCCATCTGATAGTATTGCCCAGCTGAAACTCTTCTGAAATAAATATCAGTAGATAGCTTGGTAGAATGCCAGTAAGGTAAAGGTCTCCTGCCTTAAGGTGTTGTGAGCACTCTATCCAGATAAGGAGTCAATGTTGTGTTAATGGGCCATATTTATTAGAATTTTTTTTTTTTTTTTTTTTTTTTTAAGAATTTTGTAGCGT
>NW_009923309.1:9195-65371 GCF_000696875.1 Nestor notabilis
AGAATCTTGTAGCCTGGTAATTGGTTGAATTTAATCATGAATAATGTAACTTTTCCTATTTGCTATCATATGTTTCTGTCACTTATTTAAATCTGTGTGCCTTCTCTTCCTCTTTGACCTGAATTTTATGGAGGTAGATGACAGAAAAGTCTCGAAACACCTGGAGAATTTCCTGTTAGACATCATTCACATATGCCAGGCTGTACTTCATAATTACACAGTAATGTATACATGTTTAACCCTAGAAGGCACTCTCTGAACAATTAATATCCTTAATGACTTCTGAGCTACAGGAATGTCATATCTGTTCATGTATGGCTTTGCTAGTGACAAAAGGAGTAATGTGCTATTAGTTCCTGAGGGTTATTATGTAGATGTCACTATGATACAGCTCCTTTTTTACATTGGTTATTTGTGACAGATGTCTAACTTCACCTTGGAACAAGATTGCAAGCTAACAGAATAGGTCACTTTTCTAAAGTGGGCCATTACTGTTTTATTTGAAGTTTAGAAAGACACACGTGCTGCAGTTTGGAATTATCTGTATTTCTGTATCAGAAAAGTCAAGAAACTCATCAACAATGAGTTGCACTGGATATTATTTTTATTAAAATTACTTGAAAAGACAAACCTTCCAAACATTGTTCTAGTTTTCTCTTTTCTTAGTAAAGCTCTGTCCTGCATCATGGACTCAGTCTCTTGTTGAACAAATTAATTGCGATTTTATGTCTTCAAATTGAAATAATTTACACAAACTTAATAAATCATGAACTGTCACAATAGCAACCAGGCTAGCCCTGTCTGGAACTTCTCCCTATTGACCCCATTGTAGAGACATGCCTTCTTCATAAGTTAACAATGATAATTAATTCAGGCAATAATCCTGGGAGCCTCTAATGGATAAAGACATTAAGAGACTCATCCCTCCTCTCTTCTATTAAAAAAAAAAAAAAAGAAAGAAATTGAATGGGAAGGGGTGTTCTGGTTAAAAAGCAATGCAGTTCATTTCAAATGTATTTGTAGGAGTTATGACCTTGGAGAAGGAAAAAGAAGACTTTGCTCTTGGTGATTACTCAGATTTTTCAAAAGTACGGAAGATTTACTCAGTTGCTGATAAAAATATAGTAGAGTTATTGTCAATTGCTACAGTGTTTCTGAAAATCAGACACTGTTAATTTGAGTTGGTAAGCTTTGATAAGCTATGCAGCACATTGCACACTATCACCCCGGTTGCCTTGTATTCTGTATAGAAGCTTGTAGAAATGGATATACATCCACAGAGAGTAATTCAATCGCATGATGAAAGATATTACTGGGTCTTATTTAACTAGTTCTGTTTGTGAAAACATTGTTGATGTAGTAATATTTGAAGATACATACCCGAAGATACAATACAGTGTTCTGTTTTTCTGCCACTGTCATTTGCTTTCACTGGGCATATAGGGGAGACTGCAGATTGTAAATGCTTTAGTGAAAGTGTGGTATTTTTTATTGAACTCTATGAATAATATGGGTTTAAACTTAAACAGGGGAACTTTAGGTTAGATATAAGGAAGAAGTTCTTCACAGTGAGGGTGGTGAGACACTGGAATGGGTTGCCCAAGGAAGTTGTGAATGCTCCAACCCTGGAGGTGTTCAAGGCCAGGCTGGACAGAGCCTTGGGCGACATAGTTTAGTGTGTGGTGTCCCTGGTCATGGCAGGGGGCTTGGAACTAGATGATCTTAAGGTCCTTTCCAGCCCTAACTATTCTATGATTCTATGATTCTATGAATAATAAAACATAACTTGAGCTTAGATGTTTTAAATTCATAGATTATTAGCAGCAATTAGCTCTACTGAAAAAGCTAGATATATTCCCTTTTTCTTAATGTATATGTGTGTATATAAATGCACACACACACTCTACTATTTTTTCCCAGGAAACTTTTAAAATATTTTGTTCTTATCTGCAGGAATACAGGATGAGAAGCAGTGGAGAATTCTATAAAGTGAAGGTGAGAAATCTCGATATTGTATCATTTTTATGTCTTCCCCTCACAGTCCTCTCCCTTCTTTTCCTTCCCATCTTCCATTCCACCTGCCCTTCAACATAAAGCAGTATCTGAATAATTAAACAACTTCTAATAATAATGTAAACCTGTAGTGTTGTATATTTTTAGGTAAGTTCTCTAAAGTGTTACAGGTACTGCTCAGGATGCAGTTCCATTTTGATCTTTTTGCTATATGTATTTATTGGACATCCGAATATGTCATAGCCATGTTGGCAAACAATGTATATAGACTAAGGCAGTGAAATGATTCTCTGATATGATTATTACCACACATTCACAATCTTTAAGACTGTAGCACAAGATTTTTGTGTTTGTTAGTTTAGAACATTTATTACTGATTTACTTCAAAACACCAACTCCTATTGCTAAACTTGTTTTGAAACAAAACAATTTTGTATTCATATATAGAAAACATTGGTGAGAAGCTGTGAAGGAATGGAGAGTAAGATTTCAAAATTTGCTTCTTGCTTTCACTTTCTTTTTTTCCCCTTCCTGAAGACTATAATAATGATAATGCCAGTGTGTGTCAGTGGAGGACCAAAATAACTTTCAAATTTATTGAGTAAATTTTTATATTCATTTAGTAACCCTATGCTTTTTTTTCAGCAATGTATTTGGAAATACCACTACTCAAGCCTGGGTTGGCTAACTGGGCATCATTCATCTTGGTAATGAGTGATTTGTAATAATGATTTTCAACCTTTGTATTTTGGTTTACAAAAATCCTGCTTCACAGCAATGTGTTCTCTGTTTCCCCGCTGGCTGAAATACTAGTCTTTTCTCTGACTGATATATTGGTTAAATGATGTATTTATTTTGAACCAGCTTCTTTTCTTCTTTAGTTATGAAATGAACCTCAGTAAAGAAAATCAGCAGAGAAAAAGAACTTGCAAGACACCATGGTGTACTTCGGAAGAATGTATTTTCTAAAGTCTGCTGTGTTCAGATGCTGTGGTGTGATTTCTTTGTATAACTGTTAGAGATTCCATGGAAACAAGTTCTTGATTACTGAAAGTTAAAACTTCCTTGACACTTATTCCAAAGCTAAAGCCTCTGTACTTTCAAGTAGTTTCTAAGGACCAGTCTCTTTGTCTCTTTTGTCCTTGGAATCTCCCAATCTGTGCTAATCATCCTGTGGTCTTCAAGTTCCACAAACAAGCGGGTCTGGATTTAAGTGCAGAGCTAAATTTGACTGAGCATCATAGGACTCCTCCTTCAAGATTTTTATCTCCTGAGATGGTAATTTGGAGCTCCATTGTCTGTCCCTAAGCAGTTTCACTATCAGCAATTATTTAAATTAGAAACATACAGTAACTAAGTTTATGAAAAAACAATGCTGTCTTTTCAGTTGTTTAAGGATAAGGATTTCACCTAGAGAAAATGTCCTCAAAGAAGCTGCAGTCAGATTGGATTTGTGTTGGAAAATGCACACTCACAAGGGAAAATGATTATTTCATTCTTGAGAGAGGAAGGAGAAGAAAAGGCTATGATCTAGGTTGCTGATGAGGATGAGTTTACAATGTAAGATAATGGAAGTTTTCTTTTGTTTTCAACTTTTTGAAAGTCTCTTAGAGTACAGAAATACATATTTTAAAATGTCGCCTATGTAACAGTCCTCTGATTTTGCTTCTTAAGAACTGGTGACTTGCATCTTCTATTAAATTTTTCAGTTTTCATTTTTGCTATAGCTTATCTAGCAGATGCAAGGGGCAAAAAAAAACCAAACCAAGCATAAATTTGTCAGGGGAAATATATGAACAACAGTTAGTGACTTGTGTTATCTATTTCTAGAACAGTTCATAAGAAACTTCACTGTAAGCTCTGAACAGTTGCATAAAATCTGGTTTTGTTTTTTGACTTTCCTTCAGTTTGAGGAGTGTTTCAGAAAAAAAAGAAGGTTTCCAGGAGTTATGCTAACACTTAAAGTATTTTTCAGATGTTCTTTCAGGGAAAAGAAAAATAATCCATTGAGAGAAATTGCCCAGTCTGTCCAAGAATCTGATGAAGGAAAATGCTTTACAATTGCGGTGTTATTATACAGTGTATCTAGTCCAGTAGAGGGAGTTAGAATGCTATTGTACTTTCTGTTTGTATTAGAGATAGTTGTTTATCTAATGTAACTATATTTAATTTCAGAACTCTGATTTTTTTTTTAATAAGAATTGTGTTTTAGAACAACTAGATAGCCAGAGTTTGTTTTCTTTTACCTTTTCTGTCTTTTCTGTATCCTTTTGTGTTTATTTGCCCATTTTAGTAACTCTTCGTATTTTGAGTATTACGAAAGAAAAGCTATAAGGATTAGTAGCCTACAGAATTGATCCCTAATCTTTGTTCTTAATTCATGGGTACATGTACACAGTATATCTGTAGAAGAAAATATGTGGAGTAGACCAGCTCTGAAACAAGTATAAAGCCAGTGATAAAAATGACATACTGGTAGATCTGTTGTATCACAGATTTAAGACTAATATATATATATATATAATATAAGCCTTTTGCTATGCTCAGGTGTTGTGGTTTGGTGGGATTTCTTTATGGTTTTTGTTTGATTTAAGTCCTGGCAAATTATCTGCTTATATAAATTCGTTTACTGTTTTCAGTATCCTTTACCAAAGGACTTGGATCTAGTCTTTAGTCCAAACAGTGCTAAAGACTGAAGTTTTCAATACCGTTATGTGTATTTTGGAATGATTCCTTCCTACTCCCCCCCCAAATATTTTACTGCTATAGGCTGTTCTGGCTTACAGCTTGGGATAGGAGGAAGAAAATCGATACTTCTGCATCTTTACTATCAAAATGAGCCAGGATCATTTTTGATAGTGTTGTGGAGGGTACCACTCACAGAACAGATGCTGTTGGAAGCAACTTCTAGAGGTCATCACCCTTCTGCTCAGGCAGGATCACCTAGACTAGGCTGCCTATTGCCCAGGAATATGTCCAGATGGCTTTTGAATATTTCCAGGGATGCAGACTCCACACCATCTCTGGACAAAACCTGTGCCAGTGCTTAGCCTCCCTCACTGTAAAAAAAAGTGTTTCCTCATGTTTAGATTGTCTCTTGTGTTGCAATTCACACCCATTTCTCTGGTCCTGTAACTGGACACAACTCTTGTGGGTTTTTTTTTTTTTTTTTTTTTAAAAAAAAGTTTTATTTTGGGGGCTTTTGATTTATCTATCTATCTATTTATTTATTTATTTAATGAAGGTTTACCTGAAACAACTTTGGAGTCTCAGGTTGGGGGAAGAAGGGGAATCTTATCAAGAATCTGAGGAAAGTGAAACTGATTTAGAAAAGCAATTGACAGTTTTTGGAAAGGGGATTGTCCTTGGGCTAAGTACCCTATTAGCTGGTTTTGTCAAAATTTCATATCAGTTTGGTCAAAGTTTCTGGGTGATGGTGGTTTCAGTGGCAAGTGGAGTCTTTGTGAGAACCTGGAAGGGAAGATTTCTAAAGATTTTATTTGCTTTCAGGGTCATCTGTTGCCCTAACTCTTATATCGAGCAGATGTTATAAACACATCCTCTTCACAAAACCGGTGGTGTGTGCATCAGTGTAGGGATGCCCAGATTAAGTGGAATCTTTCCTGGTTGTTTTGGTCTTTCCTAGTTGTCCTGGTCTAAATTTATATATGTTTGACATCTATATGTATACAATTTTTTTCATTTGTGAAAACTTCCTAAGTTATGAATTAGGACTTTGAGTGTATGTGAGATGAAAAGGAGATATGGGGGGGGGGCGGAATGAGAAATACGAATAGACAGGAGACGGTAGAGGGAATTAATTTTTCATTTTACCTAGAACTGACCACAGAAAAAATGAATTAATATTTGTAGCCAAGGGTTGTGAAAAACTCTCAAGCTAAAGTTTAGATCTGCTCTTTCTAGAAAACAGGTGACAAATTAAGTACATCTACTTATATTTGTAATAATGCAGTTTTATCTTAGTGATGAGATAATAAAGATTTTCGCTGAAGCAGTGCTCCTGTCACATTAAGTTCTATTTCTATGTTACTACCTGCCAGTGCTACGAGATCTTCATTTCCTCACAACCCAGCCTCTAATTTTTCTAAAATAAGGTTGGCAACCAATTAGTTTCTTAAAGTCTTAAAACATGAGTGTGTCAGTATTCTTTTCCTTCTGCTTAGTTTAAAAAATTATTCAGCCTATATATATTGCATGTGGGGGTTTGTGTGTACATTTTCTTAAAAAAAAAATCAGCTGTAGGATATAGCATATTTCTTTATAAGCTTTAAAAATAAGGAATACCTAGGAATTTCTTCTGGTTCCCTGAAGTTTCTTGGTTTCTAGGGCATGTCAAAGGGTCAGCGTTAGTCACAGAAAGTGGAAGAAGAGCAGGCTCACTCAAATGAGCAGGACTCAGGAGTGTGAGGGGAAAATATAATGACAGGAAAAAAATCACAGTTGTCAGGAAAGAGGAAGGAGAAGAGCAGGCAGTAAATCAGTTAAGCTTTCCATGGTGGCATTTAAGAAAATGGTGCAATGGAATGTATTTTTGAAGCATTAAAGCAAAAGCCTTCAGAAATATAGCGCTGTGTTGAAAAAACATAAAAACTGATACTAGAAATCTTTCTGCATATGGAGAAGTAATAAATTTGCTTATTCCATTTGTTTAGCAGCTCACAATCCATGAATGCTCATGATTTCAAGTAAGGAACTTTTTCCCCACCTTAAGGTAGTAAAAGACTTGTATTTTATTTTTTATTTCCTACTTCTTTGTTGTCTCTGTAGATAATTTTTTAAGAGATAATCGCTCATAATCAGGATTAAGCACATTTTAAAAGTAGAGATTTTTACCTTTAGAGGAAGCTTGTACGCTGGCAGATGGGACAGCTTGCTCTACAGGTGTAAACCTCCTTGTCATATAAAGGTTTTTCTTCTGCAGCAATTCATATTAGGGTGTTTTAAGATTTAAAAATGTGGCAAATTAATATGACACTCTGATAATCTGCCAAACTCAGTTCTTAAGATGCAAGACTTGGTGTTTTGCTGTGATATCATTACAGTGGTAGGTATTTTATCATGGAAAGTGTGATGTTGAGGGTCTTGCAAGGACTACAGGTGGGCATGAAAGTAGTCTTTGATTTGCCATTTTTCAAAGCACACTTGTTATCTAGGAAATTGGCAGCAATGTTGAGGTAAAACCTTAAAAGTCAGGGTTATCTTTCTTTTATTCCACTACTTCCACTTCAGGGCTATCAAGTAAGTGCAGATAAAATGAGCTTAATTTACAGTGTACCCAGACAGCATTCTACTGACTCATTTGTACTGAGAATCTAAATTGTGAGGCATACTTGCTCTCCCTTTGCAGAAGTGTGATGCTGGACCTGAATGTAGGAGGCCAGGTTTGTGATTCGTTGTTCCAATATGTACAGAGAAATTGGCTTGAACTGAAGCTGCAGAATAAAAGGCAACAAGTACAGAATCCATTCTGTGACTTTGTGGAAAATCTCTCAAGTTTTCACTCTGGGGGGAGGGTGGAGGGTGTGAAAGTGGGGCATCAATCTTGTCTTAGTCTGCTCTCCTTATTTTAGGAGTACTACTAAGAAAGATTTTACCCTGGTATTATGCTACATTTCCGTACACTTCTACCTACAGAGCCATTTGAGGATCTTCTGCAGATTAATATGTGTTCCAATTCAAAATAAAGTTATCCAGAACTGGGACTTCTGTACTCTGCTCTAAGTTTTCATTTATAGCCTCTTCCTATCACCTTATAACAAGCAACGAAAATAAGGAGACATTACCTAGGACATAAAAAATGCAATGAAATAAAGCAATTGTTTTGTGGAACTGTGGACTGAGTACAAAAAAAATTGGATAATATATTCATTGGAACTGTGCACTATTGACAAATGAATCCTAAACCACTAGAAACATGACTATCAATTCTTCATACCATGATCGCTTATGTCAAAAGCTGTTAACGATTACAGAATATGTCAAAGCCCAGCATTTCCCAGATCAAAAGCAATGAGTCATTGTCTGACCTTTGTTTAGCCTGAATTCAAGAACTTAGTAGGTTTCAAACGATGGAAAACTGGTGATGAAGACTGCTTTCCAGCTACTTAATGAAAAAAAGCAGTATGAATTAATTTAGAAAAGCATTTGAATATAGAAAATCTTTGTTTTACAAAGCTCCTTAAAATACTGTTTATTAAAGAGGTTGAAATTTTGGATAAATGATGGTATATTAATGCAAAAAGGAAAGGAGGAACCAAAGTTTCAGAGTAATTAGGGAACACCAAAGAATGTATGTATTGAAACATAGTGGCAAAAACCTTATTATGTTTTTCCAAGCAGTTGAGTGACAGGCTATAACCAAGCAATTTATTGCATTTATTGTACAAGAGATAAAGAATTGACTTTTCTTTCTGCAGTAGACTATTCTAGACTGAAGAATAAGCATTTATGTTTCTCTGTATACACAATATCACATAAACACAAATTTCAGTATTTCTTTACTTACAAAATCAGCCTGACCAGAAAAATTACATTAAAATATGCTGCTATTCATATTCCCAAATCTACATTCCATAGCCTTATTGTTCTTTGAGGTGATGTTGTAGCCAAAGAAATGTAATTCATGTCCAGCCTTTCCCTTTTATAGGGACTGTCTTGTATTGACTTTTATAAGAGCTGAGTTTGTTTATGTTTCAGGTGGCTTTGATCTGTATGAACTTTTCTAACTATCATGACTTCAAATTTTAGCAGATGAATTAGCTAATAATACTCAAATTCTGGAGTGAAAAGGTTACTGTAGATGCTCTGCTTGCAAGAATAAAATATAATTTGCCTTATGAGATTAAACTGGAGACAAAGAAAAGATGTTTGCATTTTTTATCTGACTGGTTTTGCTGCACTAGGGTCTTATTGCCTGGGCTGTTTTATAATGGGTATTATTATTATTATAATAATTATCATTTAATAACTCTATACATTCTCCTTTCTTTCACCAATCCCTAAATATTAATCCCTTAATCCAACTAGGTCTGTAGATATAAGACCTTGTTAACCTAAAACTTCTCATTCAAATTCATCAATAATAGAGAATTCCTGTGAATATTTGGGTCTAAAACATCACAACTGCAAACAAGTCATGGTAGGAACTTTGTGGGATGCAGTATAGAGGGAAAGGACATGTCTACATTCACAGCAAAGTTTGAGAAGATCAGCTGAATAGACATGGCAATTTTTTTGACTCAGGTGTTACATACATAAAATGTAATGCTAACACATAGAGTTCCAACAGCTTCTGCATAGATTCTAGCATTATTCCTTTTTCAAAAAGTACATACTTCTGCTTTCTTGCATTTTAATTCATCTGTTCTGGTTTCCATGTGCTTTCCATTCCATGGAGAGGTAGTGCAGATATACTTCATAAACAAAGACAATAAAACAATCGATAAAAATCCTTCTCCTTCATTCTGGTCATATTTATTCCTTGCACATGGAAAGAGGCTAGAAAAGAATTTTGGAAAAAAATTTTTACTTGGAACTGTCATACTTTGAAGGAAAGGCTTTCTAATTTGTTTCCCTGTACTTTGCTGCTGATACTTGCTTGTAGAAGTGTGGCTGTACATGAAGACCCAGTCTTATAGGCATCCCAAAACATGCAACATGGTGCCTGGTGCTCTGTAAAGTTGTGGCAATTAGAGACTATATTTTCACCTTTACCTTCAGAAGTTTCTGTTGTCTATAAAACTCTTCTGTTACATGTGGCATGACTAGGTAAATGAGTGTTATGTAAATCAAGAGTAAAAGACACTTCTCTCCCTACTGACCAATGCTGTTTTATTTATAGAGGCTTGAGCATTTTCCTTTTAGTTCTTTGCTTACTTTAATTTGGGGAGAGTATCAAAGAGGCCTGCCACATAAAAAAAAATAATTGAATTATCTTAACAATAACAAATCAGAAACTGTGCTTCAATTTAATTCTCAAAGCCAAGGTGAGATCTATAAGAAAAATAGTCTGGGACAAGGATAAAGCAAGTCTTTGGTATGTTGGATAAGCAGTTTGCATTTTGGAAGATATAAATAGGCTGGGTGGGCTGAGAGAACTGACCAGTTTCAAATACAGCAATATTGACAATGAATGTCTGCAGGAGTTTCTAATCCCTGAACACTAAAATGCACACAAAACAAATTGTTCAGTGGAAATTCTAAGAAGATGGGTTTGTTATGCCTTTCTTAAGCTAGGAAATAAGGAAAGATAAATACAACCTAATTTAGAATTGTTGGAATTTAAATTAAGCTCTGGAGATTGTGTTACTGAAGACAAACTGTTGGGTTATTGCAGTGAAGTATTTGTTGGCTTAGGTGAAGAAAGCCTGGACTCATATCAGTGGAATGCTAGTTCCTTCAATGTGCAACACTAGAACTGTATGTTAACTTGTATTCAGATGAAACTTTGGGGTTTTTGTAAAGGCACAAGAGTTTTTCCCCTTTCAGGGCTGTCCTGGAAGCTCAAGGATTAAGAAAGTCCTCCATCTCATTTTATTAGAAACAAAATACTGTACTGTAAACCAGTAAACCTGGTTGCTGAATACCCACTGCAACTATCTGGTAAGAAATAATTTTACTTCATGGCTTCTTTGCAGGAGTTTTTAGCCTACAAATTATGATGGAAATTATATGAACAGTCCTGCAGAGAAGGACTTGGAGATGTTGGTTGACAAAAAACTCAACATGAGCTGTCAATGAGCCCTCGCAGCCCAGAAAGCCAACAGTATGCTGGGCTGCATCAAAAGGAGTGTGGCCAAAAGGTCAAGGAAGGTGATTCTTCTTCTCTGCTCAGCTCTTGCGAGACCGCACCTTCAGTACTGTGTTCAGCTCTGGGGCCCCCAGCACAAGGGGAATGTGAATGCACTCAAGTGAGTCCAGAAGACAGTCATGAAGATGATCAGAGGTCTGGAGCACCTGCCCTGTGAAGACAGGCTGAGAGAATTGGGCTTGTTCAGCCCAGAGAAAATAAGGCTCTGGGGAACCTTGTAACAGTCTTCCAGTACCTAAAGGGAGACGACAAGAAAGCTGGAGAGGGACTTTGTACAAGGGTAAGTAGTGACACTACACAGAGAAATGGGTTTAAGCTGAAAGAGGGGAGATTTACTATCTATCTTCACTATAAGGGTGGTAAGACACTGGAACAGGTTGCCCAGAGAAGCTGTGGCTGCCCCATCCCTGGCAGTGTTCGAGCCAGGTTAGATGGGGCTTTGAGCAACCTGGTATAGTGGAAGGTGTGGCTGCCCATGGCAGGGAGGTTAGAATCTTTCTATGATATAGAAACCCAGACCTTTCTATGATATATTAATTATATTTCAGTACATATGATTTTTATGTTTTTATATAAACTTATCTACCCACATAGGAAATTAGCTTTTAATCTCTAAACTGATTTTAAGGTCGTCTTAGTTTGCATGTGCTGGTGCTCCACAATCACAACTCAGACAAATAGTTACTTTTGGAAAAGACCATGATGGTCAAGATTTTCAAACTCTTGAGTAGTGCCAGATCACTAACGGAGCATAAATTTCCATTTACGTCCTTACAGGGAAGGGAATAAAGCTTTTGAGGATAAATCAGAGGATCAGAATTATGACAGTACAAAACTATTTGTACAAAACCTGCTCCTATGTACACTAGATTCATGAAGAATAAAAACATTACGGACCAGTTCAGCATCAGCTGGATCTTTGTACATCATAATTTGTAAAATTCCACAACACTGTGGTGCTGGTAGTGAGCTCAGTATTCTATTGCTCAGAAAACATCTGGTCTTAATGTGAAGATGACAACCTTTGGGAAAGATTTCATTTCATATAGTAAGTAGTGTAAGTTGGTACCAGTATACATGTTTGTTCTTTTATACTTAAGTTGTTTACAACTGAACTGCCTTTGAGTTGCTATTTTTTCGTCCTGGATGAGTGCTGCTATATTCTTCTTCCTTTGTAGCCCATCTTATTTGAGGACATAAAAAACAGATCTTCATGAAAAGTTACTTCTTTACTTATTAGATAGGGTAGTTGAAAACTGTATTGAAACCACCTTTGAGTGAGAGCATGGGTTTCTCAAAAAAGTTCTTATTAAAATAAGTTCTATTTCAGTAAATGTTTTAATACTTTTTTGGTTTTTTTTTCTTTTTTTTTTAAGATTCATAAAATGATCTGGACCTTAAAGATTATATAGTTCCAACCACTCTATTAGTTTTAGATAATTCTACTACTTTGTGTGAAATCCAATTTGGTTTTGGTCTTAGAAGAATGGTTTTTGTCAAAGTAGATTTTAAAAAGAAAATGTCAGAAATCTCTTTTCAACTTGTAAAACTTCCTGCTGGAATTTTGATGCCACGTAGGCTGTTTAGTGAGGAAAATTTCCAGTTCCATGAAATTTCAGTGCAGTGCTGCTTCTCAGATACATACTTTTCACTTGTACGGGTTCCCAAAGCCTAATCTAGGTTTTTGGTTTGTATTTTTTTCTTTTTTGAAGGCAGTATCTAATGTTAGTTCTTTTGCATATTAAATGTTTAATTTAAATTGTGTTGGAGTTAGCAGTTGTAATGAGCCTGATACTTACATGTGAGGGCTGTTTGGGTGTGTGTTGACTTAGATGGAAAAATTAATTGATTTTTTAATTTTTAATTTTTTTTTAAGAAGAGAGCCTAGTGTCAAGCAAGAAGAGAGCCTAGTACCAGGCTGGCATGTTGGTTTCATGTCATTTAAACTTTTTTTATTTCAAGGAAAACTCTTGTTGCTTCACACCTTCAAATGAAATTGTGTCTTTTTTTGATTTGTGGAAGCCCAAGTGCCTGTGCACGTTACAGAATTTTTAATCTCCTAATATGACTCTCTTCTATTTTCTTATCTTTCTGTGCTAACATAAGAGTGTTCAGATTGCCTTTATTACAAAGTGATCATTGCTGCTTCTTTCTTCCTGGTAAAGAAGGGAGTTCTTTTTGTCTGTTCTGAAACAACAGATGTACTTTAATGCCCCATAATTGAAATGTCTGCTCAGGCAGACAGGTGCATGTTCTCTTGCTTTGGTTGCACAGAATATCAACCAAACTGGATCCTATATTTCTTCCCATTGCCCTCTGGTACTGACACTGCTGTTTTGACAGAGGACCATGATGTTCCTTCCCTGCTTAAGACACTGAAATAACTGAAAAGATTCTCTCTACACAGCATTCCTTATAACACTGATGTGGCAGTGCCTAAGCAGCTGCTTTTTAGTTGTAAACTGGTTTTGTAATAGCTTTGCTGCATAAATATTGAGAAAACCAAGATGCTTAAGTCTAAAATATAGCTATGTTTTTCATTGACGAAGTTTCTTCTTGGAAGTGTTTTCATTTGCCTTACTAATTATCTACTAATTCTTCAGAGAGTAGAAAATGCCAGAGTCTATTGTAATTTATATGTCCTTTGCTGTAGTTCGCTAGGTACTTTTGAAGTAAAAAACGTTGCGATAGAATAGTACGATCACCTTGGCTCAGAACTTCTAAGCTTCTGAAGGATTTTTTATTTCCCTAAATGAAACCTAAGTACCCATAATTTATCTGCTTTTAATCAAGTGCAGTGTGAATTTTCTTATTCCTTTCAATTCCTCAGGATGTAGAAGTTGTAGCTACTGTCCAGCTACAAAAAAAAACAAACAAAAAAAAGGTGTGTGTGTGGAAAGAATGCTGTTTCACCCGATATCATTTCTTATCCCTGAATATCTTTCCTCAGTCCAGATGTCTTGTTTTGTTCCTTCCACCTCTTCCCCCTTACATCAGTGTGGCTGTGCTCGTGGTGCTTCACAGTATTCTTGTATTTCAATATTCTGGTGATGCATGTTTATTATTACATTAATTCAGTTAATCAAATTCAGTTGTGTTTTTGGTGTACGTGAGTGTCAAAAAAAAAAGTAAATAGAAAAATAGAAAAAAAGAGTCAGGTTCTTCATAGGAAAAAATAAGTGCTCTAAGTATAAACAGTTATCTTCTGTCAGTGCCTGTAATGGTTCTGTCTCCCTCATTCGCATGTCCTTGAGCAGCCAGTAGAGTAATTTTAAAAGATGGTCTCTTTTCCTGCTGCCAGCAAAGAAACAAAAATCTGCCATTTTTTTCCTAAATATATTTTGCTTATCGGGCAAATTGATTCATGTTCATCTACTCAGGCAAAATTACTCCTAAATGACATGAAATACTGAACTTCTAGGAAATAGCCATATTTTATGATATTCTTCATCAGTTGCTCAGACCTTCTAACCTGAAGATGTTTCACTTTTTCTTGTCTTTTCCAAGCAATGGATAAAAAATACTCTGTCAAAGTTGTCAAGGTGAGAGGGATTCCAGGCTTAAGCAGCATGAATGAGACAGTTTTTCGGTTTATGCGTATTTAATATCTCCTGTATTTATGAGTTATTTTAAGTTAGATTGAATGGGATATATCTAAGTTTAGTGTGAATTCAGAGTTTATTTGAATTATCACAACTAATATATGATTGTATCTTGTCAGAATTTGTTGTCAAACAACTGTATAAAATTTTGCAGAGTTTAAGAGGAAATAATGAAAACGAATGAAGCCAATTTTCTTCTCAGAAGAGAGCAATAGGCCTGGAAACCATTGAGTTCTGATTATTTTCTGCAGACGATCTCTTCTACACTCAATTGTGACCTCAGTTTTAATAGTGATCTCAGTGAATACCCACCAGAATAGCTGAAAGGCTGGGTTTTATTTTTATTTTTCTAGTCTATCTGACATTTTCAGTAGCCCTTCACAAACTTGATTTATACATGTAATCTCTAGCTTGTATCAGCATCAACATCATGTCAACTCTTTCCACATTGTCAAAAGGAATACTAATCTCTGAAACATGAAGTCCCTCCACAAAACAGAAGGCAGCTTAAGGGTGATAAGCAAGTAGATCTTACAATATCAACATGTGAATGTAGAGCAACAATAAAGGCAGGGTGGATAGTCTGAGCCAACTCCTAGTCATGTTCAATAGATGATGTTTTTTAAATTGCTTTGCCTTGGATTTCAGTATTGATTTCCATATGTTGTCATATAATCTCACTGTTACCACCTACACTACTAAGGACTCTGTCAGAAAGGAGATGTAGGATCCTCCTATATAGGTACAGCTTTCCAACCAGCAAGGAAGATACTTTGACTACAAGAGTTGTTCCATGTACCTTACATTTATGTAATATAATTTACCTTACATTATTTGCTGTGACATACATGACAAGGAGAGTGTTATATTCTATTATTTTCCAGAACACTTTTTCTGTCTTATCACCATAATTTTTCATTTCTGATTTTGGACTCCAAAAATACCTTTTGAACTTTCAGCATGGGATAATTTTTCAAATTAACAGATTACCAAATCTGAATATATAATTTATTATCCAAATATTAATAACAATATTGAATGGTCTTTGGACCAAAAATGGACCAAAAACTGTCTCTGTATTCAGTTATCTGAAGGACACACATAATGACTTCAATACTTTTTTACAAGAAGAGCGCCTGTTTAAAAGTAGACTCAAGCAGTTGTTACCCTCACTGCCTGTGGAAATATCATGTGTGAATGCATCAAAAGTCTTGCAGATATAAAGATATCCCCCATTTGTTGCCTCGGTTCCCTTAAGTAAGGAAATCGGGCTGGTTTGACTTTTGTGGTGTTATTCATTCAGACTAGTTTTCAACAGCTAGTTTGTAGCTAGTTTGTATGTCTGAGTAAGGATCTCTCTATAAGAAGCAGTGGCCCTTCCAGGAAATCAGCCATTGCTTTGGAGGCTCAGGGGAATCTGCAAGGATCCTGGACTTCTTATTCACACTTTCAGTTAGGTGTGCCCTGATCTAGCCATCACGCACCACCTGTCCCCATTGCTTCCCCTCAGAAAATGGTGGTGGCTATTACTTGTAACTTTTCTTCGACCTGCTTACACAACTGGCAATTTTTTCCCCTAAAAAGAGACTTGTCTGTAAATCTCTCTGTCCTTTTGCAGACTAATGAAACCTCCCAAATCCTCTTTAGATGTTTCTCTGTGAGTTTGTTGGAAGTAATAACCTCAAGATTCAGAAGTGAATTTCATTAAGCTCTGGAAACTTCAAGCTATCTTGACTTTAGGTATTTTATTTTCTGTTCTTTTTTTATCTGTCATCACAGCAAGGCTGAACCTGGAAGCTAAGATTTGCTGGTTTCAAAGGACATATCCTGTACCTCTCCATACCCCTCCCCCCTGCAATGTGTGAAAGTTTTAATAACAAAGAATTAGAGATTAAAAAGGGAATCTAGTTTATCTCTCTATAGGTCACAGGCATGTCATCGAGGTACCCCTGTCTGGAGTCTTAGCTTCATTAAAAGGTAAGCTGCCAGTGAGGAACAGTTTTGGAGTACTCCTAGACACGTGGGTTATCTGCAAAGGTATTAGACCATACACTGAAACTTGGCCACTGACTTAACCTTCTCTTTGTACTGGTCAGCAGATGTTGCTAATTACCAAGGTGTGGGAACCGAATAAACTTCTTTTGCATGAAACAAACTCAATGCATTTTGTGTATTTAAAATCCATATGAACGACTACTTTGACATCTCTATTGCCTGATGTAACTCCACAACCTCTCTGGCATGGGAAAAAATGTTTGCTTAGTGGATTGGTTTCCTGTATGTTTTCCTCCTACTTGTTCAATTTCAAAAGCATGGGAACATAAGCCAAAACTAGAATTTGATACCAGAAAATGTAAAGGCTGAGATTGTAAAGGCTGAGAAAATGTAAAGGCTGAGAAAGGCTGAGATTAATTATTTATATTAAGAGCTTAAAACTGTGAAACATCTAGATAATTTTTATCTGTAAAATTGACAGACACATGGACTGAGTGTGCTTTTTAGCTCCTTTTAGGCAATGTTTGCCTGATATTTAACTTGTAAGGTGGTCACCCTCCCAAATGTCCAGCACATAATTTGTAGGCATTTAAAAATTGCAACCCATAAATAACATAATGACTATCAAGAATATGAAATGTCAGTTCAGGTAAAATTTCAGTTATCGTAATTCCAAGAGTGGTATTAAGGCTTGTTGCAATATAGCAAACAGTCAGAAAGCTCAGCTTAAAATTCTGGAGGACTAAGAAGAAAAATGTGCTGAAACTAGAGTTGGAAGTTTAGTGTGAAGTGATGAGATTTATCAGTTATTAATACAGAGTATAATCAATGAAAAGTTCATGAGGAAACAATAAGCTTTTTTTTTTCCAGCTGGAGACTCCTCGGTGTGAACTGCTGGTGAGTCTCTAAATATTATTGATGTGTGGAATGAAGAATGTGCTCTTAACACTGAGAAGTACTATTGGGACCCGAAAAAACGGTTTGGAAAGGCCTTTGCTGTAAGTGCTGTTTCTGATCTAGTGTGTGCGTCTGCTGGATCCAGGAGGACACAGGGTACTGGAGATCACAGAAGCTTAAATAAACCACATCTTACCATCTCTACCACTCTGCTTACTTGATTTTCCTTTTTCTGCATCTCTCTCTCCTAACCATCCACAAAATTCCAAACAGGCAATTAAAAATGAATGCTAAAACTGTGAAAACAAATACAGACAGTAGATATATAGCTTATGTATGGTAATTACTTTTCAAGATAATTTTTTCCTCGTTCAGAGAATATTTTCCAAATATATAGGGTTCAGAAGAGAAACTTGATGGGAGGAACAATAGTTCAATTAAGACCATGAATGAAAATGACTAATACAAGTATATGAAATCAGCTTTAAGATGGGCTACAGAAAAGGCTGAGAATATTATTACTCAAACTGAGTTTTATTTTAAAAGGTGACTGAGGGGTTGGTTAATAAGCTGGTTTTGACTGTCCACTGTCTTTCCAGACAATAACAAAAAATAGTATAAATTCTTCCAACAAAATTACTATTTTATTCTTCCTTCGTTTCTTTTGGGCTTTCAACAACCAACTTCTATATATCTGTCTTGTAGAAGTATGAAAAAATGTCTAATGTTTGTTAAATTTGTAAGTCTATGAATTCAGTCTCCCTGCTCTCTTACTCCTTGAAACCAACAGATTTTTGTTATACTTAGTATTTTTAGGGATTTTCAATGAAATTCCAACAGTGAAATAAACCAAGTACTCAGTAGATAAGCCTTTCTTGAGAACAGATTTCCGCATTGTCAGTGTGTATTGGAAGACCTTGCTTTACCGAGTCTAGTCTTTCTGAAAGTAATTTCACAAAGCAAATTCCACTTCTATTTATCAACTCCTAGGGCATGCACCATTAAAATGCATAGAAAGGCTAGGGTCTCCTGACTTATGCCAGGTTATACAAAAACTACTGCAGAGACTAGAAGATGAAAGCAGCAGTATTAGTCAAACTGTGAAACAAAGGATCATTAAGGAAAGAATTTACAGAAATGGGCATCTCTAGTCTATTACCCACAGATTGCTGCTAGAAACTCAACAGCTCTCCCTGAAAAGGCAAATCACTCCCATGGATTTTTAGGAACAATTCATCTTTAGTTCTTTAACAAAATTAGGCAGACCAAGAAGGCTGTACTGTTTAAGATGAAAGACATGAAAAATACCCAATCTTTCTTTCTCTTGTCCCACATTAGATTTTTTAATATGTGCAAATAGTGTTGCAAAATGTCCAGTTTTATGGGACAATCTGTCTACATTTTCACCCAATGCTGTTTCCATTGCCTGCAAAACTGAATCTTATGTAGTTTAGGTGTACTATGTTATAACTCCTGTTGTGGGGGAAAAAATATTTAAATAGATAAAAGGTACATTTAATTTTTTAATATGGTTAGTCTTTCATATTTGGCCTGCTTCTCAAACTGTAGTAACTCCTCTTAAGTTGCAGACAAAAAATTTAGATATGGCTTATGTCTTCCTGAAATGGTATAAAAACCCATGGTTCAGCTTAATGAAACTGAAATAAGTATAATGGGTTGGATGCTAGGTAAAAACCCACTTGAGCCTGCTGTCTGATTTCTAATATATAGTTGAAAAATGTTTGTTTGTTTGTTTGTTTTTCCAAATTTTTATACTTGTTTTCCTTTTGTTTTTGCTTACAGAACAATAGGAATTATATTTTTCATATCTTTTAAATAAACTCCCTAGTCAAGAAAATTCACAGAAATAGCTTCACTAATCTAGGAGACAGAAATAGAGGAAACAACACAATTTTGTACCCAGTTTTGCAGGTAAACAGAAAAAAAAGTCTGTTAATACATATGGGAGACTTGATTCGTGCTGCAAGTGTCTAGCAATGGTGGTTTTCATCTAGGGTGGATAATGCCTACTCAGATAACTTTTACCAGCTGATATCCACAGAGTTTTTAGGAAGCTTTTTTTGGATCCATATTTTAAGCCTTTTGCGCTGCACCAAATACCTAGGCAAAGAAGGTCCATACATCAAAACAGCAGAGAAAAGAATTTCTGAGAGTTCATAGTCTGTGAGAGCTTTTTAAAGCATCAGGTGTGTCAGAGGTCATTAAACTTTCTCATGATTTTCTCAGAAAAATGCATATGTGAGCATCTTGCAGTGTGTACTCAATGAATTCCATCTTTCTGGCATATGCAGATGTTCTGTGTCCAAAGCTTACTAATCTTTAATGAATTTTATGTCACAGACTTGTTTGACTTGCTGCAAATAAACATAGTGGCTGGACTGTGTGTACTAGAACACATATATGAATGCTTGAACCAGCACATTAATTCTATGGTTGATGTGCTTGGAAAAAGGTATGTATAGAAGAGCTGAAAAATTTAACTAAATTTAATATTTAACCACAGAGTGGCACAATAGGAGTAATTTCACACTCAGCCAGCTATCCTTCAGTATTTCCTCAAATAATCAACTAAATAAAATGTCCCAACGGCTTCAGGTGGACTGCATATGGCACATCCACTTTTTTTTTAAAATGGTTGGAAAAATACAAAAGATAGCACTTCTCAAAACAGAGGTAGAGTGGTTAATAATGATCTTTCGTCATGAAGCTAAACTGACCAAATTCCATCAGATCTGAAAAACTGGGAACAGTTTTTTTACCCATTGTGTTTTCAGGTACAGGCATCTAGTAGCCGTTTGGCGTGAATCTTGTCAAAGAAAGATATGAAAGTAGACAAAGCCATTTAACCTCTTTTTTGTTTTCTCCAGATAATACTGCAACTTCTTAGTCTTATTTACTCTTAGTCTGTCCAGGCTAAAGCCTTAGGGGAATTAACTTTACAATCTAGCTAGGTTTCCAAAAGTTAGGAAGAGTAGGATGAATACACTGTCTATTTTTCCTGGAAAACCAAGGATTATTGTTGTACCCCATGGAATAGATTTCTGTACTTAAAAAAGCTATTACAGCTTAGCATGTGTTTAATGGCCCCAGGCACATTTGTGATTTTCACCATCCATTTAAATCAGTTCAGGATCGGGCATGCTCTGGAATGAGTGTCATCTGTATTTTTGTACTTACATACAATGAAGGTTAAGCAGTCTGCATCTTTTCTGTTCTCACCTTTTACAATATTTTCCTTTGTACATCTTTTAAAATGATCATTGTCAAAGTTTAGAATTGGGGGTTGTGAAAATATTAACTTGATCACATGTGATTTCCTCCAGCCCTCTTCTGATCTTTCATGTCTGGGAGGTTTTAAATGGAGTCTTGATGTTTCTGTCCAGTTATAATTTGCTTATTTTTTGCAGTCTGTTTTTCTACAGCTTTTATTATGTAATTATTACGTACTGTTTTGTGCTTGTGATATAGTGGGTTTTTCCTCACATACTTTCATAGTTTTGTTTTATTTTCTGAGATCACCTCATACTTTCCCTTCCATGTGACAGTTTGTGGTTTTCTCATGTCCAGATCCCAGATGTAGGGTTATACATATACATTTCAATATGTTTATCAAGAACATTGAAACCATCTTAATTTTGAAAAATAGTTATTCTATTGATGTCAGTAAATCTTTACTTAATTGTAAGGTAAGTAGAACAAAATATCTTTTTTTTTTTTCATAGCAGTGAGGTAGAATATTCTGTTTATTCATTGTTTCCATTTATGTGACAGTTCTAACAATTGCATCTGATGATGATTTCTAACTATGATTGAACACTTAAATACATAGTGGGCTAGCTATATGACTCTTTACTTCAAAATCTTGGAGAATATACTTCCAAATGTCTACTTCTGAATGTCAGGCACTGCCCCAATGGGTATTTAAGGATTTCATATAACTACTTCATCGTCTCTATCATGAGTGGATGTTGGAAACTGCAATTAGATTGCTTTTACATTTGAATAGGTAATATAACACGTAGTGTTTTAGTTTTGAAGATTGAGGACACAGGCAAAACACAGTCTCCAGAGAAAGGTACCTCTGACTACATATCTCATCTATCATATTGTATGTTTCTTTATTCTGGATATAATGGACTTTCAGAATACACTACCAGGCAGAAAAATTTCTAAGAAAATTATTTTGCTAGCACCACTAAGCAGCTCTCAGCTGAGACTTTCATGTTTAATGCCTTGAAAATTATTTGGTAACGAACTTACCAGCTGTAAATTGAAATGAGTGAATTGCTTTGCACCAATAAATTCATGCTTTTTTTTTAATTAATTTTTTACTTCCTTTTTCTTTAAAAAAAAAAGCATAATTATTAACTTTTTAAAAATAGTCACAGTCAATGAGCCCTGACAAGAAGGAAGAAATGTGTTTGATTTCTGTTCAACTGTATTTAAAACAGTCCAGTAAAATTCACAGTGAGGTTATCTACAGATTCAAATACTTTTTCACAGTATTGAGGCAGAATGTCAATGTTTAAAAACTACTTGATTTAGCATCCACTCTGTATCTAACTATTTAAAATAGAAGCATAAGCTTTTCTTCCAGCCTGCATTTGCTGGGTTAATTTTCTGGACCTTCAATATTATAGTAGGGTTGTCAGGAAATATTCTCCAATATTAGAACTTCGAGTGTGACTGTCATCAGAGCAAAATGTGGTATCAATAGTTTCAAGATGTTCCCATGTCTGCATCTTGATGTTAATTAAAATTAGATATTCATGCAATTGTCAAGCAGTAGTTAAATTTTGTTTCCTGCTAAATTTGTGTTTCCTATTTAACCCTGAATACTCTGTGGGCTTTCACAGTGCTTCCTGATGTTGTACTTTTCTGGGACTAGTTATTTAAAATAACCATTGAAAGATGGATTAATCCCACAATGTATTTTTTTCCTTTTTATTTTGCTGGCTAGCAGGGAAAACGAAATCTGAACTAATGGTACAAATATTGCTGGTGCTCAGTGTTTATAAACGGTGATTTATTCTTTTGTGAGGCTTATGTACATTCCAGCAATGGTAGATCTGCATGCAGCTTTTGAGAAATGTGTTAAAAATAGAAAAGTACATTTAGTAGTTCATTGATTGCTTGAAAAACGGAAACATATTACAGCTTCTGCTGATGAATGTGGATAGCACATAAAATGTCAGTTATCCAGACCATTTCACAGTCCAGCTGAACTTACTTTCCTTGAACTAATTTATTGAGAGGGGCACATCTATTTTACTACTCTGTATTTTGTTCCTTGTTGAGTAAAAAAACCCAGAAATCTGCAGTTGTTGCAGCTCTTTGGCATGTAATGCAGATAACAGAAGCCTATTGACAAAAATACCTCACCAAGTTTTAGCCACTAAGTAATTTTTCTCAATTATTTTCTTGGCAAGACAAATATGTTTTTGTATGCAAAACTTGGTGTTGTATTTAATTATCTCTGTAGATACAGAACATCAACAAGATTTTAATTAAGAAGTTCTCTGGTTATCACTTCAGTGATCTGTTTTGGAATAGGACTGTAACTGCTAGGTAATGAAGACTCTTCATGATATTTCAACTCTAATTTAAAGTCAATTTTCCCATGCCATTCTTTGGCCTTCTCCTCTCCAGGCAGTTACCATCAAAAAGCTTATGAAAAGTCTTTTAGATGAAGTTATTTTGACTTGTCAATTCTGGTAATGATAAATATAAACCTTTGGAGATTAGATTACAGCAACACAAATTGGTGAACTGATATTTCTCATGGAGGAAAAAAATCCATAGTCTTATTAAATATTAAAAACATTATCAAAATACTCAGATTTTTCTTCATTTGTAAATAAGTGCAAGGCATATTTTTACTATATTTAATATATATTTACAATTTACAATTTAAAATTGACTTCTATAATTTTTATTGAATCACAAAACAAACATAGGGGAACAATATCAGGTTAAAATTTCAGTAGCTTCTATTTTTTTTTTTTTTAAATCAGTGCGGTCATATGCAAAGAGTACTATAAAGACTTTATAATAAAAATAAAAGCATTCTTTCTTTTGGTAAAGAGTACTTATGTGCTTTGGAAAATACTAAGTAGCAGTGGATAAAAATGAAGGACATCTTTTTCTCAGGACACCTTGAAAAGTGATCCGAGAGCCCCAAACCAATAATGTCGTCCTGAAGCAGAGTCAAGAGTGTTAAAAATACCAAGCACATGAATTGCATATCCCTTTTGAATCTCCATTTATTTATACCACAGAGGTGATCTGCAGTGCTTTTATAAATCCTGTTATCAGCACTACTAATAATATATCACACTGATGGGGTTGCAGCTTAAATGCTTGAATTTCTACTTCAAGTTGTGACTTCATTCAGGATAAGTTATAACCCAACTAATCACCTCTTCTCTTTGACATCATTTTTCAAACTCTGAATGAAAATGTTTATCTTTTTGTAACTGAACTAATGCTTGGATAGGTCAAAAAAAAAAAAAAAGAAAAAGAAAAAGAAAAATAGAAAACAACTCATAGTATATATCAGCTCAGATGATGAAGTTTGATCGTGCTGAGAGGTGTTGAATCCAGACAGACATTTTTAAAAATCAGCTTCAGTGCTGCTCTTTCTACCATCTGCCTCTGAACTTAATTCGCTTTTTGTTGCCAGTAGCAGTGCTTTTACATTTTTGTAGGCACTGTTCCCAGAAGACCCCTACCCTCTGAAGCCCTTTTGTAACATATAAAGTTTACAAGACAGGACAGATTGTTACAAGGAGATCATCAACTGCTGTAATTTTTTGGTAATTCTGTAGTTGCTCGGTATCTGATCAATGTAGCAGTTATTCAAAGTCAGCACAATGCAGAGTTGTGGCTCTGTGTACATGGCTGTGTTGATTTACAAGTGCGTGAGCCCCAGAACAATAAAGGAGAACTATATCTAGCTAATAAAGCGTATAAAATTGGTATCAAAAGAGATGGAACTACATCCATCAGGTCACCTTCTGTAAATTCTCACAACTGTATGCAAACTGTTTTTCTTGTTATATTTTCTATTGTACTCCAAACATTTGTGGGGGATTAGGGACTTTCCTGGACTATCATGATGTGTAGCTTGAATTTTGATCATTGCTGAGGAGCTTCTGTAATATAATATTGTAGTGGATTTTGTGTCAATAAACTGGCATTAAGTTACTCATGATGCACTTAGGATTATTATTATTTTTTAGACCTTTTGGCCTTTACCTTTGATTTGATAGTTATTTCTACACTGTGTTTAATTTCTTAAGAAAAAAAGCAGTTTCCTGTCCAAAAGGATTTTCGATCTAAATATTTTTTTGAGTATTTTCTTTATTAAGCATGTCTTGAGATAATCCTCTACAAAAATTTCTTTTTATCTCTGAGTGAAAAATCTTTAAAGTCACTGCAGTACTGCAGTGATGTCTCATTATTTCCTGTATGAGAAAAAAACCTATTTCTTTGAAATACATAGATTCTTACAGTAATCACCAACAGTAGGAGAACAGCTATTTGGTTTCTTACAGCAACATGTTACAAGATGGAAGTGTTTCTTAATTTCTTCTTTTGCGTTTGAGTTACTACCTCATGTTGCTGTACCTCAGAATAAATGTTTCTGTTACTAATGGAAACACTAACAAAAGTGGACTCAATTCCCCTGACTCAAGTTATCTATACCAGCCTCATAAAATTATCGCTTATCATATGTCCTACAGCTTTGTAAGGAGTTTATATATCTTGCTCTAATTAACATTGATCTTGTTCCTGATGTAGTGAGCCCTCTGTGGAGTTCATGGTCTCTTGAGCTCTGTCCAGGGAATTTGAGTTGGGCATATTCTGATTAAATATATAATCAGACCCTTACGAATATATTTTCTTCTAAATCCCTTGCTACAAACTGGAGTGTAGCCTTGACCTGAAGAAGATAATATGGAAAAGATGTATTGTGAAAAAAGAATGATTATATCTTCTTATTTTATTCTCAGAGACCCCATGATCTAAGGATAGAATCAAGACAGAAATCTAAACCTTCCATTAGAGACCTCTATTTTGTATAATTATAGTCAGCATAAACTGTGAGTGAGTACCACTATATGCAATAACACACATATATGTAAAAAAACTGTCTTGCTTTGAAATGTGTGCTGACTAAGGCTTATATTGCATAGAAACATGCATGCAGTGAGGGAAACACAGGGAAGTCAATGAGCTTCCCCGATCAGCTTTGTGAGTGCTGGTGTTAGGATGTGGGATGTTGAGAGGTAATACATTAAGACAAGTATGGTGCAAATATTTTTGTGAAGTGGGTTTCTGTTATTTACATTAGGTGCCAAAAAAAATGTTCAGAATTAGCGCATGGAACTTCTTTTTCATTATGTGTTTTCTGATTAATTGTACAAAACCCAACATTTATTTTCAGTCACATAAGTACAAGTATACTGCAGGTTATGCAGGAGTAGAAAGAATTACAGTGATCTAAGCACACCTCTAAGCATGACCTCTAAGTCATGCTATATCACTTCACTAATGAGGATTGTGCCCATGTTGCCACTACAAATGCTCATTTCTGTTGGGAAAGTGAAGTCAACATGACGAAAAACAGCTTAAGGCAAGTAAAAAATGCTGAACATTGCTAGTGAATTTTAAGGTGAGCATTGCTTGTAAAATCATAGAATCATAGAAATATTAGGGTTAGCAGAGACCTTAAAGATCACCTTGTTCCAACCACCCTGTCATGGGCAAGAACACCCTCCACTAGACCAGATTGGACTCCACAGCTCTGTGGTAGGTGGCCAGACTTCTTAGGCAGTGAGTAAGTGTGGCAGTCAGTTAGATGCCATAGGATGTGAATTACAACAGTCAGCATGCTGAAGAGGATGATGTCTACCATGCTAAATAATAACGGGGGGAAATTGACGCAAGATTCATTTTATACCCTTTTGGGCATCCAGCTGGAGGATGAAGTGAATTAACACAAATTTTTCAGGGCGGGCCCTTCTCCAGGATCTGTACACCAAGAACCTTTATAGACGTTGGATATCCAGGTGATGTGTGTGCATCCTTTCATTTGTAAGTTGTGGAGTTTGCAGTCTTTCCTATCTTAGCCTCCACATGTTCTTTTGTCTGACAGAGTTCAAAGCCAGCCTTTCCTAACCACCATGGTTTAGTTAGTTCTAGAAGGGGACAACTTTTGTCTTTTAGTTACTTCCACCAAATCTGTTCAGTTTTGCATAGAGTTACAAGAGGATTGCTGTGTTGAAAGGAATGCTTCTGCCACTAAGTACAGATCTGTAGATCTATTGCCCTGTAACCGTAGCCACCTCACAGTGTCACTTGAAGTAGATCAGCCTCCATCTCAAATCCCTTTTTTTTTTTTTGACCTAAAAACTTCTATAGAAATTCCAGCACCTCCCTTGTCTAATGCTTGCAAAGTATTAAATATCTAGCCAAAGTACATTTTGGTGATCTGGACAAATCAGAGGAAGTGAACAATGGATCTTTAGCAGTGCTTTCTTTAAGTCTTGGACTTTTACAGGAGTCCAATGGTTTTGGAATCCCAGAGGCATTTTGTGTGAAACTCATATGAAGCTGCTCAGTGCTAATAGTTCTAAGATGTTGCTTGATGTGATGCAAACAAATGCGTAGGCAAGACATGTTGAACATGTTGAGGTCCTGGGTAACCTGCTATGGCTGACCCTGCTTGAGCTGGGGGGTGGACTAGAATCATAGAATCAAGTAGGTTGGTAAAGATCTTTGAGGTCATCAAGTCCAACTGTCACCCAGGACTGCCAAGGCCATCACCAAACCATGTTACTAAGGGCCTTACCTACATAGGTTTTGAATACTTCCAGGGATGGTGATTCCGCCTCTTCTCTGGAAAGCCTGTTTCTAATTGCTCTCAGGAGGTCTCTTCCAACCTAAACAATTTTTTGATTATTCTAAACAAATCCAGGAAGGCATTTTGTCGACATCTCTTTTAGTATGGGATGAATTTTAGTGAGGCCAGGTTGGACAGAGGCTTGGGTGACATGGTCTAGTGTGAGGCGACCCTGACCATGGCAGGGGGATTGGAACTAGATGATCTTAAGGTCCTTTCCAACGCTAGCCTTTCTATGATTCTATGAATCTTTCTCTAGAGAGACCTGCCTCAGAATTCCTGCAAATACTAGATTAGTTATCTAACTCTGAGACAAATACCATGTCAGTGAAGTATGCTGATTAAACATAAGTGTTTGAGGGACTATGGTCTTTTAGATGTTAGCACTTACATTTCATTTTAGTAAAGGAAGAGGTCTTAAGCTTTAAGTGTGTGTTGTTCTAAAGGCAGAGTAAATTGGGTCTGCTATTATTTCTGCAGAATGAAAAATTATCCTGGCTCTTCTGCTGTACTTTTAACTCAGTATTTTTTATTTCAAAATATTTTACTGTTTGCCACTTTGTAATATATACTGCAGCCCTTAGGTAACTGAAGGATACCAGAGAAGGTGATTTATTATACTGAGAAATACGCCTGTACAAAGGCAACCAGCTGTTTTAAATAAGAGTATGATGTTACTTAGAAGGCAAAATTTCATTATACGTGTGATGATAGCAAAAGATCCTTCACAGACCTGTGGGTTAATGAAGTATATGTGAATAATTCTATTGCTCTTCTGCAACCCAGTAGACCGCTCAGTCCTTACTAAAGGTAACATTACAGTGGTAATGGCAGAGATGAGTGAATTAGATAGAGAGAGATTGACTCATGTCTTCAGTCCATTTTTGAATTAAACTTTGAATAATGTCCTACTTTACTATTAAAATGGCCAAATGTCTCTCTGGTGGGAATATTAAAATCTATGCCTGCTTTAGTTTCAGAGTCCTTTCTTCATTTGATAATCTTAGGTTGTAATGATGACACAGAGGACTGCATTAACTAATGATAAAACAGGCACCTAATATCTCTGTGGAATATTAAATGGAATCAGAAAGTGTCTCTTCATAGATTGTTTGGTCTGTTGACTATTTTAAAAATAGTTTTCCAGGGCTGCAATAAAAGGTGGGAAGTTCAGGATTTCCATTCCAAAGTTGTTATAGTATACCAGTCTCTCCCCAAAATTTTGTGTCTCTGAGTTTATTTGGCTCTCAGATAACAGTACCTTAATGTATGCTTGAAAGGATAGCAAAGAAGGTAAGAACAGATAAACTGGCATTGTGAGCCTTCTTGTATAAGCTTTTCTTCTTCTGCCCATCTTGCAAAGCATTCTCATTCTGGCAGATAAACAAATGATGCTAAACCCTGTCATGAAGATTAATCCACCTGAATGATTTCTCAACTCTGTAACAGAGGGCATTTTCTGAAAGATTAGGAAGGTGATGGCCAGATGGATGTGCTTGAAGTGATTCAAATACAGAGGCTTATTTTGAGAAATTTCACCAAAGTGTCTATAAACCATAGTCTAGCTTCTTGTGATAAAGCTTGAAGTAAATGTAAAGTTGTACAGGACTCCTGAAAAATGAGAGTTTGTAAGTGTTGTTCAGATGTCAAAATACAGTTTCTAAGAAACAGAAAGTTATATCAAAGGTTAAGAAATAAGGACAATAAAATGCATTGCACTCCAAGACTGAATGAAAGCCATGAATTGTTAACTGCTTATGTCTAGGAAAAGACAGAATAAGAGTAGAAGCAGGCAAAAGAACCTGATAAAGCTAGAAACAGCAATGGACTGTCATAAAGGGTCTAAGTATTTCAAGGTTCATCATTAGATCCTTGAAAAGGAATATACCTCATATTCCAGAAGTTACTTTGAACTAAAGTCAAGTAGAACATTTTCTAGCAAAGCAATATGCAACATAGATTTGTACTTGTATTCAGTACTGTGGTTTTTATTTTTCTGTTTTGGCAGTCTTGGTTTTAAGTTAGATGACTGCACATTTTGGAGGCAATTTGTTAGAACTGAAAGGAACAGGAAGTATTACTAAAATGTCTTTAGCAAACAACACAAGGCAGGTGAGCATACTCTATCCATCCATTCATCATTTCAATACCATGCCTAATGGTATTGTCTAGCTTTTCCAGCTGCTTGACAAGCAAACAATATATCAGCTTCTCAGCCTAGGTACTTTCAAAGAAAATTTTCTAACCCTATAAGCAATATCCATAGCAGAAAATAATCAGATTCAGTAACATTCCTGTCTTGATTTTGAGGCACCAAGAGTTGCAAAAAAGAGCTAGAAACATATTGTTTTAACTGATATTTTGCAAGCAGTGATTTTAAGAAGGCCGTCCATATGTATTTTTTTCTTCACAATCTTCTCAAGAAAAAAGCAGCTAAAAAGTAAGTTATCTCCAGCTTGAAATGGGAGTGTCATTGGTTTTGCTCATAGTTGAGAAAATTACTTATTTTTGATTTTGTTTTCCGAAACATTAAGACAGACCAAATGCCTACTTCATCTGAAGAACAAACAATGACATGGTATTACTAGAAGAATCAATGAACAAAGTCTACTGCATTGAGTCTAAACTGTCTGCTGGTATTGATTTTTGAGAGCAGATGAGCTTTACAAGTACTAGGTAACAGTGCTAATTGTATTGATAAGGAGAGCGCTACAGTGTCTTGGTCATATGAGCCAGAGGATGCACCTCCTACCGGAAATGTGAACTATAATCACAGTAAAGCTCTATCTCTATTAAAATTTTACTCACTGTCTTAGTAATAGCATTGTAGATTCATTTTTAAACATTTGTAACTTTTGTTTGTAACCTGTTTCTACAGTTTCTGTTCTCTTAGGGAGAGGAAATAGGACCCTTCAGCAATCCTGCTGACAGGGAAATGTGCATCATGTCTTGTGCTTCTGTGGGTGAATGGATTTTGCACTCTGAAATTTTTGCCCAGCTAGGGATGTGATTCATCCTCAATTCTATCAGTTTCCTGTCCTAGTGAAAGAAACTAGTGAAATCGCATCAGACTATTACAGAAAACAGGACTTGAAACAGAGACCTTGCTCAAAGGCAGGATGAAAAGTATTTGTGATAGGTATTTGTCCAGCTTCCTGCAAAAAAATATCCAGTGATGCAGATTCCACAGTCTCTTCCAATACATAATTTTCGTTACTACTGAAAATCTTTTTCTTGCTATTGAAAAGCCTAAAATATCCAACTAAACCTTCCTCCCTACAGTTTAATGGACGTTTCTCTACTTTGATTTCTCATGTTTGCTTACCTGAAACCCAATATTAAGGTTTTATCTTCAAAGAGAACTTAGTCTTTTGTAACTACAATTTCCTAAATCTTTCAGTCTGTTCTCACAGGTTGTATATTCTGCTTCACTGATCATTCTCACCACTCATCTTTCCTACCACCACTTGATTCGAATCCTTTAGTTGCTGTGGCCAGACTGGAAATTGTACTAGTCTATGCTTGTAAGCTTTCAGCTGGATAGTAGGAGAGTTATTTAACACTTTAAAATGATGTTTCTACCTGTGTGTATGTAGAGTCTTCTTCCCTGGAGATAATAAAGAGAATTTGGTTATGGCAGTGTGTTGTAGGTGATCCTGCTTGAGTAGGGGGTTTGGACTAGATCCTCAGTAGTCCCTTCCAGCCTCATCCATTCTTGATAATGTGATTGCCTTTTGTAGCTGATTTTGTGTAACAGCTTGTGAGGTTTCTTCTTTTACAGTAGAGACCAAGGTTTATTCAGAGGTTTGTACTTTTCCTTCAGTCTGCATTCAAACTACAGAATGCTCTGATTGTGTGGTGCAAAATTCCTCATAAGGCATCACTCCAGCAGCTGGAGAAGCCAATAGTCTCACTAGAGGGCACAGTGTCCTGGCATTCACCCCTTCGGTGCAGTAGAATCCTGGTGGGGCTTATGTGGTTGCAATAGAGAAGAAAACTAAATATCTTTAACGGAAAAGAGTGCTTTTTGTTTACATGCATAGAAAAAAAACCAGAAAGAGAGAAAATGAAATAAAATAAACTCACTGAGAAAGATTAATTCTTACATGTAATTGATCTCATTGAACCCATTTGTTTAGTTATTTAGAAATCTTCACCTCTTGATGCTCCCCAGGTAATAATTCAGCAATAAGCATTAACTCTTCAGCACATGCCAATACCAGTGGGGAACTTTCTATTTTCCAAGCCTGTGCTGCTTCAAACTATTCTGAGCAGCCCCATTAATATTTGTGAAACTGTGTATGAGAAACCCATTTTGAAAATGGGATGCAAAAATTATATCTTTTATGACCTCCTTCACAGATCTTTTTCAGCTGTATTGATTCTATTCAGATAGTTTTGAATTAACTGACAATACTTAGCTTTATTCACACTAATTTATGATTTGAAAATCTTAGCATGAAATTATGCATACAGTTTACTTCTTCAATATGACAACATACTTATGCTTTCATCACTGAGATACATTTGTTATGTCGAATAAAATATATTTAATAAGCATGACAGCCATTTTATCACTAAATAAGTAGAGAAATATTTTCAACACCCAGCTTTTGATAAAAGTGTACCCAGAAAATGAAGTGCATAGTGAAAAAAAAAGCTTGCTGCTTGAAAATTCAGCACTATGAAGTCCTCAAGATATCTTTAGTTGTTGTATCATTCCTGTAAATTTATGAACCCTGAAGTTAGATAATTTTAGTCTTTATGTATTCCCAGAATGCAAAATTGGTCAAAGATGACCTTTTTATTGTAAAAGGCAAGGTAACGGGAGAAGAAAAAAGATAAAATCTAATGTGAGTACTGCTGTTTTGTTGTACTGTCAAAAACTGTATCATTTATAACACTACCTACTATGGAATTATTTTTCACATTTCATCTGTCATCAAAATAAATATATTCTTGACTTTTTCCAGTGCTTCAAACGATATAACATTCTCCCAGGAGCTGTGGATTTCCTTTGAATGACCATCAGAAAAGTCAGAGTTTATTTGACAAGATTTTGTAAATGCATACAGTCCGGAAATGGAGTATTCTTTCATATCAACTTAAAACATAAAGGAGAGACATAAGAGGAAAAGAGTTCATGGAAGTAATATTTTCTTGCAGCAGAAATGGTTAAAGTAGTGGCAGCTTTGGGCAGCAACTGCTGAAACAACCCCTGCCTGTATCACTGGCAGTTCTGCCATGGAGACATTGCTCTGAAAACATTGCAGTGCACCTTTAGTTTTGCCACAAGCACTCAGGAGACTCTAGGGCAAATTCAACTTACTGCCTGTCATTGGGAGCAAACATGCTCTGTTCTCTGACACTGCCAAGCACTAATATTCAAACTGCCTCTTGGTGTTGATTTCAGCAGACATAGGGTGCTTGCAGGTGCACTGGGGATGGATGGGTGGCTACTCCTCCCTTCTTCACCCCACTAGAAGCAGGTTGTTGGAAGTGGGATAGAAATTACATGAATATTTTCAGCCTTGCTGCTTTGCCAAAACCACTAACATTTCTTCTCAGAGGTGTACAGCAAAGGGATGACTATGTTTGTTTAAGATCTGTAATAAGAAAAAAGAAATGTTTCCAGTGTAGTCTGAATCATGGATAAAGCAGAGAGGATTTTGTCCTTAACAAAGAGTTATGCTGTAAAGTGATGGGCTTCTACACTGATTTTTATCAAGCCATTACAAAATTTCTTTGTAAAATAAATATGTTTCTGTCTCATTACTTCTCTGGCCTCCATCGTCAGAATATCTCCCAAGCATCTACGCAAAGAATGACTAATATGAAGCTTTAATGTACGTGGCTTCAGTACTTGCCACGGAATAACCAGTCTTACAACTGTGATTTCAGTCACTGCAATTTATAGTTGCTGCCCCCTGGTCTCCTTTCTCTGGACCTCCTGGGCAGTATAAAACTCCTGCCAGCTGGGGCACACCAGTGTATGTGTTGTGTGTGTGTGAAAAACCTGTCATAAAAGAAGTGGTAAGGACATAAAGTGTTCAGTTGTGACAGTGGAGATTTTAATACTGGTTTATTCTTTTGTCTGCATCAAGTTTATCATTGCATTTCAATACCAGGTTGTGCTGGTGTGGTCTTTGTTGTTGCTGTTGTTTGTTTGTTTGTTTTTGTTTTGTTTAAGTTTGTTATTTTTCTTGCCAAAAATTGGGGTTACAGTGTCAGTGGGTTTGGTAATTTAGAAAAAATAATGATATCTGGCAGGACAGAAACCCCTTTATTTTCTGAACTATGCACTTGTCCGACAAACAGGCAAATTAAAAGATGAAGACTAAGAAAAAGAAGAAAAACCCAAACAGGTTTTTTTTTTCTTATTTATTATCTGTAAATATGAATAAAGAAAAAAAATTAACAATGATTTTAATTGTTCCAAATGTGCAAATAAACGATGTTTAGAAATAGTTTGCATTTGAACTTTGACTGAATTTAATCTTGTTAAAAAGAACAGAAGGGGAAAACAGTCCTCAGCCAGCTCCTCACAGAGCTTGATTTCTTCTCTCCCCATGGCCCTTTGCTTGTAATGCTGCTGTTAAGGCTGTATTTTAAGCTTGAACCTGCAGAGCTGCCATTCAAATTTAGCATTTACCAATGGTTACCACAGAGTGGTATCTCAGATACCTTCTGAGTTTTCCTGTGCTTATCTCAAATACCTCTCAGCATGAGTAAATTATAACTTTTAATGGTGAAGCTAGAGTTCAGCTTGAAAGGTAAAGCTGGCAATTTATATGAAAGTTGCTTAGTAATTTGTGTGTTTTCTGATTGGCTCAGGTTATTTCACACGATCAAACAGGACAATCTTTCTCAGTAGAAATAGTTTTCAGAGTTTTGCAGAGGAATGAGTTGTATTTTAGCTGAGCTGTCTTATCCGGCTGAGAAAAAAGAACAGCTTTCTATTTATTTTAATCTGGCCATCTGTTTGAACATGATCTCCTTTTACTATCTGCTGCAGTTCTCACTGGGACACTTAATTTATTAACAAGTTTAGGTATTTTCATTATGTCCTGAATGTTTGTTCTACTGAAAATTGAATTTCCTGCTCATGGAACATATTGAGGAAGTGTACTTATGAAGGAAGACATTAAGAATGTAAATCTGGAAAAGTCTTAAGCCTTCTTCATATTCCTTTTCTCTGACTTCAGATGGGGATGGTTTTAGATTGCAGTAAGGTCCATGCTCTCATTCTCATTCCAGTTTTGTGGCTGCATTTTCTGCATTTGTTCCTTTTTTTTTTTTTTTTTTAATTTGGTAGCCTGAAGCAAATGTCAAATGCCTCTTCATTTTGATAAAGTTTATCTTGAGATTTCAGTGTTGAAATGTAAAGTAGATTTTAACTAGCACAACATATAAATCCTTGATACTGTCAAAAAATTAAGGCAGAGTTTTAAATTGCTTAATGGTTTTAGGTTGTTTAAAGAATTATGCTCTTATGTCTTCAGTTTCTGTCCTGGCATTATAGGAGCAATGGTATAGCAAAGGTTGCTAAATGGAGGTTTTTAGTAAGCAAATACATAGCTATTTATGATAAAGTATATTCCCCAGACAATGCAGCCCCTTTCTGGGATGCATTAACTCTCATGACTTCTAAGAGGAAGTTTGCAACAATATTGTACCCTTAAAACTGTCTGTTCTTTTAGATTTTCTGATTCTGGTCTTAGCATGATGTTTTTCTCTACAGCTGTGCAGAGGTTAATGTGATCTGATTCTTACGGATTTTAGCTTAGGGCTGTGTTCCTGAGAAAGGGGTCTTTACTGAATGGTCCAAACTGTGCAACTTTCCAAACAGGAGAGATTGCAGCATATTTACTTGAAGAAGCTTTCCATTTGTTACCAGCTGTGTCCTCTGATTTGCTCTCACTACTATGAAGCAAAGATTGTAGAGAGCAACTCCCTCTTTTCCTTTATGTTGAAAGGTTTTATTAACTCAGGAGGAGTTCTCTGGCCATTTGTGGGCTTAATATAGATTCTGGCATAGCAAGAACTCCATACTATCTGTAGACAATTTTGGCTATACATTATGGGTTAGTGGTTATTTGTGCCTGTACAAGCACACGGGCCGCTTGACACAAATGGCAGAAAAACACCTTCTAGAAATGGAGGCTCACAGATGAATTAGGTTTATTGACATTATTTTGCTTTGCTTCTGCCATGTGCAGACTCCTTCCAAGTACAAAAGTACACTGTCATTTCAGCAGAAACTGATCTTATTTTCTGTGCTAGAACAGATGAAAATATTTGAGGTATCTCAGCAAAATGATGAAAATAAATAGTGCCTTTTATTTCCTGCTGGTAAAGTATGATATAAATTAGGATCACCATTAAAAATACATAATTATTGCAACAATTAGAATTGAGAGCAACAGATGGCTTATTACTTAAAATCCTGTTTCATATATCAGACTTGAGGGTTAAAAGGCACCAACTGCCTTATTTGTAATGCGATTTGGTTGCAAAATCTGTTTAAAGTCACAACTGTGTGAACAGAATCTGGAGAAATGATTATGACTTAAGAAGAAAAGTGAAAGATATGCATATTGTTTTACGATATACGTGCAATTGCTTCCTGTAGTCTAAACAGAGCACAGCATGTAGAATTATGTGATCAGAATATACAGTCAGAAAAGACTTTGTGTCTTCTCCAGTAACCTACAATCTCACTCAGTAATGAAACGCAGTTTCTAATTGCCGAATAACATAGTCCTACAGTTGATCAGACAGATGACGCAAGACTAACAGAGGTTGAGTAATGACACAGCAGCGATGTGGCTGATCCACTCATCACCTCTCTTCTGAGAAACAGACACACATGTATGTTGGCCAAGTGTGTCTGGGACATAGAAGACCCCAGTTTGCTTCCCCGCTCCAAAATAAGGTCACGTGTTCTTCCAATGGAGTGGCATTACTAGCTTTAAGGTGTGTACCTGTCGTGGTTTAAGCCCAGCCGGCAACTTGGAACCACGCAGCCGCTCGCTCACTCCCCCCCCTTTTCCTTCCTCCCCCCGCTCCCGGAGGGATGGGGAGGAGAATCAAAGGAATGTAACTCCCACGGGTTGAGATAACAGCTCTCCAGTAACTAAGGTATAATACAAACCACTACTGCTACCAATACTAATGATAAGAGGAATAACAAGGGAAAAGGACACAACCGCTCACCACCCGCCGACCGATACCCAGCCCGACCCGAGCAGCGATCTGGGCCTTCCGGGTAACTCCTCCCAGTTTATATACTGGGCATGACGTGCTGTGGTATGGAATACCCCTTTGGCCAGTTTGGGTCAGGTGTCCTGTCTCTGCTTCCTCCTGGCTTCCCCTCCTCTCTGGCAAAGCATGAGACTGAGAAAGTCCTTGGTCAGAGTAAACATTACTTAGCAACAACTAAAACCATCGGTGTTATCAGCATTGTTCCCAGACTGAAAGTCAAAAACACAGCACTGCACCAGCTACTAAGAAGGAGAAAAAATGACTGCTGTAGCTGAACCCAGGACAGTACCTTAAGGTTTTCATGAGAATTTCTATTGTGAACTGAGAAAGATTTCCTGATTTAGAGAACAAATCATTATTTTCTATCCAAATTACATTTTTTCCCTACTATCATTAATAACTGCAGGGACATTTTTTGTAAGATGATTTTTTTTTTTAGCCTTTCCATTTTTATAATTAGATGTAATGAAAACTTATGTTTTTCATTCCAACTTTTTTGTGTCCTAACAGTATTCTTTATAGTAGCACAAAATTATAAAACTCAATATTTTTGTAAAAGTAACAGCATGTGATTTTTAAACATCTCTTTCTAACAAGTAAAAAAAGCCATAGGAAATGCTGCAATTGTGTAATTCACTATAAGTGAAGCCATAAGCTATCCATCAGAGAGGAGTTCAAAGCAAAACTTAAATGCAGCTTTTTACAGCATGGGGTCTCAGTTTACTTTTGTAGTGTACCCAGAAGTATTTACTCTCACAGTGGGAGTTAGGGGCCAGGCAGAAAACATAACATGAAATTACAGCTGCATAATTGCTAAAAATAAGGAAAATAATATTTTTTCTCCCTATTTTGTGTTTTGAATGAAAATACTTGGTTGTATAATTACAGAAATAGAACATTAGATATTTGTGTTCATAGCCATGAAGAAGAATATTCCAGAGTGCTCAGTAGGAAAAGAAATACTTGAAGCTACTACATGAAGAAAAAAAACTTCTCTCCTTGCAGATAAACTAAGAATTAATTCCATGCTGCCTCTTCTCTATAATGTCTTTGATTCTTAGAAGATTGTATATGAGAAACAAAAGACAGAATCTGGCCATAGGATTTTTCCCCTTTTTTCACCCTTTCTGATTTTGGTATCTAGTTGCTCTGCATTTTGGGAAGTTAAAGATGTGATATGTTGAAACATGAACTAGTTCTTGTCTAGGATATGCTTAACCAGGTCTGTCCACAAAGAACTGAATTGTCAGTAACTGAACTATAGTTTGAACCGCTTTGCAAAACTTAAACATTTTACCATTACTTTTACAGTCAAGAGAGGCATATTAGCTCTAGTTCTTAAAGCAGGAAATGTAAAATCAGGCAATAGCTGGTACTATTTAACCTTTGCCTTCACGCTTTCTTGCTAAAGTGTTGGAGTGTGATCAAGTGGAGCAGCAGCAGTGCTGGCTAAGCCAGAATGAGAAGAGGTCTTGAATCAGCATGTGCAGCAGGCTGCTTGGTGGTGGGGCTGGCAGAAGCAAAATGCCTGTTCTCAACACCAGGCTCAGGAAAATCGAGCTGTCTGCTACCGGTGCCTCCAGGAAAAGGATGAAGAAGGTAAATCAGTAATCACTTCTCAGGGAATCCTGTGTGCTGGTTACTGTCATTTCCAATCCTCCTCATCCCTCTCTAGCAGTGATGGCAGCAGCAAGTGCAGTGTCCTAACTCTTGGATTTAATTCTTCTCCTCTTAATTTCAGTCTCTGATCCCTGAAGTAACTTGATTATGTTGCATACAAATCTCGCTGGCTTTGGCTCAAGGTTTCCAGAATTATAATCCCATTTTTTATTAGATTTGCAATATGTGATGATGATAATAATAATAATAACAATAATAATAATGTTGACTACCTGTACTCTCTTTGCTGTGGGTTTGCGCAAAGTATTTTGTATGTTTTTATGGAAACACTGGAACTTAGATCTCATATAAGCATCTAGATAGTTTTATATTTAAAAGACCCTTACCGATAAACAAAGCATTGGTCAAAAACTATGTTTAAAAGGGAGTAAAAGAATCTGTTCTAACATTGGTGAGGCAGCATTTTATTATTCCTGTGTGTTTTCTACAAAACCTTGTATTGCAAAAAAAATGTCATCAGGTGTTTTATTGGTAGAGAGTCATACAGGTGAAACCACAGACTTTGGTTTTTTGCAGGTTAAAAACATATGGTGTGTGTAAATTAAACCCTATGAAAGTCTGTTCACATATGGAGCCTGGCTTGATTTACAGGATATATTCTGTAGACACTTTATAAAATTTGTACTCATTTTTCATGGTTAATGGCCATATGCTTCTACTGCACTTTGAGGCTATGTGGGCTGCATCTGGTGGCTAATTGAACACCTGAAATTTCTTGTTACTTGATAATTAAGGATTCTTTGTAGACTAATCAATGAGATATCTGACTGATAGAATGTGGGTTCAAAGAGAAAAAAGAATAGCTTTCCAGTAAATGTCTTACTGTTTATAGGAGTCTTCAACTGGAGTGACATGAATGCATGAGTGAATTCTTGCCATTTAACTGATTTTTCAAGTAAAATTAAGAGTGACGTGGTGTCTGATCACAAAAAAGGCGTGTGCAAATTTTTTAAAAAGTGAAATGTTTATTGAAACAATAATATCATTTGGAGTTAGAGAAATGTTCTGATTATAATCAAAATAGTAAGAGTATCTTTCACCAGCCTAGGATATATAAACTGAAGGATGATGTTAAATTTGGCCTGTTGTTAAATATGAATGTCTATGGAATTCCCTTCAGTAAATGAAAACAGATATACCTATTTCTAATCTTTATATTTGTTCTCAAGTTTCAATGCAGTAGTCTTGATGGTAAAGCAGGAGTTAAATTTGCTAACTTTCCTTATAATGTGCCCAGAAGTGAATGATCTGCACTGATTTTATAAATTATACTGAGAGCCTTAGCAATTGTTCATTCAAACATATTGCTGACAGGAAAGTAGGGGGGAACTAGATGTCTTCTGCTCCGTTTTCTTTGAGCTGGTGAGTTCTGTATAAATCTTCAGATCAGACAAACTCAGAAACAGAAATTGCTACATATAAAAAAATGCTTGCTTGAATGGTAATACAACAAAAATGACAAATTTCCTCTAAAGTTTTTAGTTAAGGTTTTTTTGAAATATAATTTTTTTCTCATGGCTATCCAATATTTTCTGAGAGGTCAGTTGTCATGTCTTTCAAGCATATGTTACAAAGGAACAAGAAAAGCAACTCAGTATTAAATAATTTAAGGGCCTATTATCAAAATCAGTAATGTAAAAAGGAGACAAGATATAACATAGACATTCATTCAAGTGTAAAATATTAATTAATTGTAAAATAGGTATTCATTTTACAACTTTGAGATATTTACAGCATTCAGGTGCTAGCCACCACCATGCTGAATCCTGATTATGGAGAATATCCAAACTCATAAAAAAAAGTCTTGTCAGGGTTTGTTGGTACAGTTATCTCAACAATACAGGAAAGACAAGTAAAGCTGTGTATGGGGGAGGACATAATCATTGACTTCAGGTAACTCATTACCTGAATGTACTGAATGAATTGTATCCTTGCCATGAGTGCTCCATAGCTAGGAATTTTTCTCTCACTAGATAGCAGGAGCAAAATTTTATTTTACAAGTGTAATTTGTTGTCCAGTGTTGTACTGTTACTGCTTGTGGTATAGTTTAATTTCTGCTATTCAATCTGTTTCCACTGGCCTAGGATTACAGCCTGCTTTACAGACAGTGTCCTTAGTGAGATGGTAAACTCCTTAAGGATGGTTCCTTTTGGGTTTTGGCTCTTTGAGCTGGGGACAAGCAGAGGTGTCCAAGAGGGTAATTCAACTTGAAAACTGCTTGTCTCTCCTGTTGATGTTATTTGACTTGAAACACAAGCACATATAGAACAGAGCAAAAACATGTGAGAAAAACCCAGATAGTATGGTTGTATCACTCATCTGGGTGGTAAGATACCCAGATTGTTTATTCAGAAGGGTATTTATAGATATCTGTACAGCTTTGACAAGTTTTGAGAAAGTTGCTTACTGCAAGATAGTCATGTATCTTTAACCTCTTTATGAACATATATTTGCTCTTTTATGTGTTCAGCATTTCAACACTTCATTTCAAGTAAGCCTTTAAAAACATTAAATTGCATTCATACGGGTAAGCTGGTATTTACAAAGTTTTTTGGTAAAAAAGATGTAGAAAAGTGTTATTTTGGTACAGGAATGGCAGCATGCCTCAGAAATAATGGATGCTTTATTCAGGTGTCTCTATGTAAGAAAGCATGCATTCATCCTCATTCAACCCTCCCTCTGTCCCCCTCTCTTCTCCCTGTAGATGTACACAGAAAAATTGTTTCTATGGTAATGTGAAAAATAAATTAACAAACAGGAAGCATAGGCAGTTTCTGAACCTCGACATGCTCCCCTTCCCATCTCAAATTTGATAATCAAAATCCTGTATGCAGATCTTGTTTACATGAGGAATATCATCTTAAGGTTCTAATTTTTGTCCCTTACGACCTTAATCAGTGTCACAATCACTCACTCTCTTGGTGTGGTTCACTCTGTTTTCAAGTACAGGTTCTTCATACTATGCACTACAGCACCCAGCACAGTGGGACCTCATTGGTTTTTGATACTCTTGTAACACAAATAGTAAATGATTGTGAGAACATGTATTTTCTATGCAGTCGATTTACTTTTATCATCCTTTAAATGCTGGCTCATGCTATATTAGCTATAGCTCATGCTATATGGATTCAGTCAGACTTGAGAAAATATGGGAAAATCCTTATGTAAATAATTCAATAAACTGCATACCTTATTTATATAGATATCCTGTTCAGTCTTGAGCATAATGGTTCAGACTCATTACTGCATTCCTGAATGGATGCTTACAGGAAAAAAAAAAGCTGACAAACTATTACAATGAACTGGAGTACAGTTAATTTTGGATCTCTCTTTTCTGTAGTTCTGTAGTATAGTTAATGCTTTGGTAATGCCAATAGAAATTGTCCCTGCTGAGAGTGAAATTGGTGGCAAATGTAGAATACATGATGTATTTTTTTTCTTGTTTTCCTTCTATGCTGATGTGCAGAAATATTTAGCATGGATAAGAATAAAGTTGGATTTATCTGATGCAGTTTTCTGATTGTATGCAATGAAGGCACTAGTAGAAAAATGTAAGTGATGGAAAGTGTTTTATTTATCCTGTTTAAGAAGATGTATTTCACGATCATGGTTCTTCAATATCAAAAATCAGGTCGTACATGCTAAGGAAATGTGCACTTGTAAAACACATAAAACAACTGCAAACCAACTATGCTTAATTTAAAGTATATCTGTCATGGAAACAGTGTAAATTTGTGCTCCTCCAACCCCCAGATGGACCTGAGAGTTATTAAACCAACATTGATCTTCGGCTTTTTGAAAGTGGTGTGATTACCAGACACTTCCACTTTTTGGGTGTCCATCTTGAAAGCCCTTGTAGAGACAGGTTTGACAAGGCTGTCTGTTCACCATTCTCTGAAGGTGAGATCCACTCAGTCTCAAATTGCTCAAAATGACTTAGTTCTTAAACATGATGGCCATGGCCTTGCACTTTAACTGAAGTTAGGCCAAATATCAGTAGGAGTGAAGTTTTTCTGAAAAAAACTATTTTGGCTGATAGGCCAATTCCTCCTTCAATCTATCAGATGACAACACTAAAACTACTGAAGCTGAGGCTTTTTCTTTTGTAAGTGGGCTGGAGTACTTGATGCAACCTGGGCACTTCATGCATAGTAAGAAAAGGTTTTCTTCAAGAAGACTCAAGAAGCCTAGAAAAAGAATAAAATCAGGAAAAGAACTCAGATATCACATAGAGCACAGCAGATAGGTGTATAATGATGGCTGAGTTGAAAAAGCTTTCTACTTTAAATAGTCAGTGCAATGGATGTTTCTAAGACTTCCCATAAGAGGGAGGGGAAACAGCAAGCCCAAAACACCATGAAGGTAAATGTCTTGCAAGATGTGAGAAACTGACACTGCTGTGACTTCTCAGCTGAATGTAATTCAAAGAAAATTAATCCTCTTTAGTTCTTCCATCTTTCATGAAGCTTACAACAGCAGGAAGGAAAAAAAAAAGATAAGTTAAAAAATTGATAAGCATTAAAAATGCAGACTGCAAATGAATGTGGATAATAGTAGCAGCAAATGATCTGTTAATGGTCAACAGTCAGTTCTGATCTCTGTCTTCCTTCCTATCTGTATCTCTTACAGGAAATTTGCACTTTAAATGTTCTTCCTTATTTAGCACCATTTAAATGGAATGCACCAGCATTTCTTACATGAACAGCTAAAAAGGGCTGCTAATGATGGATTTCTTTCATGGTTTCTTTACAGTTCCTCTTTTATTGTTAGCTGAACAGTATTCAGCAATTTATGTACCTGTCTCGTTAGGCTGCTTTTGAAGGGTATTTTCCTTTCTGTAATTTTGTTTCATTTCCTCTCACTTCCACCTTTTCCCTTTAATTCCCATTCTTCTTTCAGTTTTCCTACTGAATATAAGTTCCTTAAAATCAGTTCCAGTCTCGTTTCGCTTTGCAAACCTAAGTTTGCAATGAATCATCTAGACTTGTACAGGGAAATTTGAGTAGACTTTGATGAGAATGTAACTGTAAATCTTATTCCGTATCTGAATGCAGTCTATTGTGCTGTGTCATATTAGATGTTAGATGACACTGGGGTGATACCTGCCCATGTAGGCATCCAGATTTAATTACTAGAATCTGTTTTGAAACTAAAACCCACAGACATGTTGCTTGGCAAGATAGAGGTTTGTGAGCCATCTGCCCTGTTCTCTCCACTGGATGGTTCTTGCTTTGGGCTGTTCAGCTCTTTTCTGGGGGAAGTCTCCAGCTGGGTCTGGTGCAGATTCTTCTTCAGTAACTGTGGCAGCCCTGGAGAACATGGAGAACAGAATTCCTTAGGAACAATATCCACAGATGTATGAGTGCAAGATGAAGGAGTGATCGCAGACATTAGATTTTTCTAATGGATGAGAGAAAGGGAACCATTTCTTCTATCTGCTCACGCTAAATTCAAAACTTCTTTGACCTCAGTCACTGTGTTCTGAATGCTGTGTAAAACTTGACTTTATTCTTGTTTTCAGGAGTTTACTTGAAACCTAAGTTGCTAGGTTTACTCCTGTGGTATTTAAATATGTGTATACACATTTTTCTTAGGCTCCTTGACTTGGGAGTGCATACCATTAATTACATTATCGAAATGTTGGTTTCTGTTATCTCTCATCAGTATCAAGTTTCTCAGTGTAGAGATTGGATCCATTGTGAAAGCAAACCTGAATAGTTAAGGCAAACAAATATCTCTGCTCACAGATAACTACCTTGTGATGTGGAACAAAAAATTTCAACAGTGAGATAACTAATTTTTAAGTCCCCTGTGTTTTTCTTGCTTTTTAATCACGTAATGTCCTCATATGGGCATATTGGCAGTGGTATTACTAGTATTAAATGGAGGCAAGATCTAGAATAGCTTTTGCAAATTATGAAAGAGAGGACTTTACTCCAGCTCAGACAATAGGAGGATTCACGACTAGATCTTTCCACGCAGTATTAGAAAGAAATTTTAAAACATGAAATAAACTCGTTTTCAGTATGTGTATGCACTGATATAATTATGAATGCAAGAAGAAAAGGTTGTATAGGCGAGAGTAAAGAAATAATGTAATTTTCAGGATGAAATTTCTTATATTTTTAATAAATCAGTCTTGAAAACAAATAACAATCCCAGTGACTGTTTGTAAATCAGAACACCTGAAGATTAAATTTTAATTATAGAATGTGTGAAAATTTGCATTGTGAAAGAATTGTACAGCACTACTGGAATATATATAAATATTCTGAGTTATATCAACTAAAGAATCTAATAGCATTCTAGAATAGTAAGAGAAAATTTTCTTTATAGTATTGAGAGGAAGTTGAATGAAGAACTACTTCAGTACCAAGAGATAAATTATACTGGCATATTTTATATTTTTTTATGTTTTGATATTTTTCTTAGATATTATAAATACCCATTTATGTGTAGTATGATGTTCTTAATTGTTGAACTGCATGAATTAGTTCTATATGGAAAGCTGTGAAGACCAATTTTACTTGGTAAAATATTTTATTTATGAAGGGGTGTATGTGAAAGAGGTGAGGTTATGCTGCTTTAGAAATTTTAGGTCTGTAGATGTTGCCATCATGTTACAGTGTGGGTGGAAGAATAAACCCATTATGTATATTTGCTTTACTGGCTTAGCATTCTATCAAAGAAGTTAATAATTCAGTATATCTGACAAATAAAAGGCTCCTTTAGATCCCACTGTGATTTAGACTTCAGATACAATCCAGAGTCTTAATTTTTTGTGTTAGATAGAAAATGCTGTTCCTGGCCTTTTAGCTACTCTCAGCTTTAATACTGGTTCAATATTGGATTTCCTTTGGAGTTGGCATATGTATACAGCCAATGAAATAAGTAATTCTTTCCCTCAGCAGACACCAGAACTAGGTGTGCTTCTACCTTGACGGCCAATAAGTGTGCTTCCCCCCCTCCCCCACTTGAAACTGCCGTTCTGGTAAGTACTGTTAGTTGCTAACTTTCTGGCTTCTAAAAGAATGGATGAGTTTTCTGTCCCCCAAAGCTCTGAAACCAAAACCACACCAAAGCAGATTGCTGATTCTTTTAAAGAAAGTGGCACAAATTAAGACAGCAGGATGCTCGTGGCTCTGTTGTTTTCAATGATTGCTATGATTTGTGGCAAAAATTACTGTAACAAAAAAAAGATGTCTTTTATTACAGAAAGATAAACACATAAAATATTAACAAGGTATAAAATTCTGAAGGCTACCTGACATTCAGCATTCATGAAATAAATGAGTTTTGAAAGCCATAGCTGGGTGTTGGAGTGTAGGTACCCATGTCTATATAGCTGAGATGTGCAACTGAATTAGCCTCATTGTTCTGAGATTTTAAAGTCACAGTGACAGTACAGATGAAATTTAGGCTTTGATTATTAACAATTGCAGGACTTGAAAGAAACAATTGAGTTAATTTGCATTTTGACAGAAAGTATTCAGCTATGTGTGTACTATGTAGATACTCAGTCCCAATCACACACTGACTTGATCTGATTAACAAGGAACACAGATGATATCACCATGAAGGGTGCCACCTCTGATGCTTAGCAGACTTTGTATAGGCAAGGCCTTCAGAACCATGCAAGTTGTTAATTTTCATTATATTACATTGTCATTTTGATATTATTGTGAGAAGTTTTCCATTGCAGTGTATTTCCATTATGTCTTCCAATTCTCTGCTCAGGTTCTGCTTGTCTGTGAATATTTATCTCTGTAAATGTATGTAGTGTAGCTAAAGTGGAATAAAAAAATACTGCCAAATGATTTTAAGACATTTGATGAGCTATTTAAGATTATGCTTTCATAATGGTTCCCGCTTTATAAGAAAAGTGATACCTTTAAAAGAAATAATATACCTCAGCAGGAGGATATTGTATAGATTGATCAGAGGTCCAATTAAATTTCATGTTAATTCATATTAATATAAGTTAAAGAGAAATTTTCAGGACAGAATAGTTTATCAGTTCATATCAGCAAGTTTGAAGATAGCTAAGTAGTTACTCATATCAAGAGAGGAAAATCATATAATATACATATATTTATATAAACATATATATTAAATGTAGAATAATCTAAAATAATGTAGGATAATGTAGAATTCTGTGTCACATTTGGTTTTTTTTTTTTTTCTTTTTTAAAGACAAAGTCTTTAACTGCTTGGGCTAGGAAACAAGTAGTAATGTGTCATATCCTTAATAAATCATATGTTAGGTATGTTAAAAAGTTCTAAAATGCTTAGCCTGGTTCAGGATTGCACAAGTCACATATGTACTCAGACCTTGATGTAAGTGGTATCACAAATTTTCTCTAGCATGTTTTGAACAGTATTATATGGGTATTAAAAATAGTTTTCTTTCTGATGCTCTGACTCTAGCTTTTGAATCTATGAATGGTAGACCTAATTCTAATTTTGTTCGTGTCCCACTCTCAGTGACTGTAATAACTGGCCATGCTGTTCAGGGAGGCAAGGAGATTAGAGTGGGAGTGAGGAAACCTAGTGCTATATTGTCTCTGCATTTTCCCAGTCCTGTATGAAGTTCAAACCATGTACATATTAAAATAGCATTATTCCCATTTATAGGCCATGAATAGTATTATTTCAATACAACTTCCTCCTGCCATGTCATTTTCTCTGACATATGCTGCGAATTAAAGATTACTGTAGAGAGTTGCCTTGCGCAGCTCATGGATTTAATCTCATCTTGAAAAAGATGTGCATTGGATGTTCATTGACCTTTCAAATTTTAAGTGTTTTACATGGTTGCCTGTGCTTGCAGGGGCCTTGACTAGGTGGTTTTTCAGTCCCATGTTCAAGCACGTAGGTATTGTCATTATGAACTGTAATGGCCCTATTATCCTTTAATTATTGATAAGGAGAATGGATTGTCTCTTCTTCTTTCGAATAAATGTTCCCTATGTGACAAGAGAAATAAATAGAACCAGATCAGGTAAGTTCATCACAAAGACAAGGTTAGAGTAAGTTATAAAACAAAATATATGATTCTTGGGAAAATAGAGAGTTTAATCTAAACTATGTTATGCAATGAACAAACCCCATTTTTTTTTTTTACAAAATTCCAATCTGTTATGGTGAATGCAGAATATTAAGCCAAATGCTAGATAAGTTTCAAAGAAATGATAAATGACTGTAGTATGAAAGCAGGAGAGCTAAGATAAGGGATGGACTTGGTGGACAAAGTAATTTTTTCCATTTTTTAAGATTATATTTATGACTAAATTTCTCCAAGAAAGAGGACTGAACACCAGTGTGAAATATGAAAAAAGGTAAAGAAAACTGAAGACAAGTGCATGTAGTAAATTTAAACTTTTAAGATCTCTTCATGGAATGCCTCTGGAAGTCTGATGTCACCCTCTGAATTTTATATACCTTCTGCTTTCTTTATACAGCTTTTGGTCTGGTAAATCTCTCACTAAAGTTACAACTGTCTTTCCTGAGAACCTCATGAACAGAATCGTAATTATTAATGCATTGCATTAGACATATTTTATGAATGTATTTATTTTACTGATGTGTTTAATAAGTATTTTTTTTTTTTCTGGTCAACAGAGAGTCTGCTTTCTGAGGCCTTTCTAAGGTTTCATTGATACTGGGAATAATCAGTAATTCTTTAGCAGGTAACACTAGTGTAACAAATTTTGATTTTCGATGCTTTGCATTTCAACATTCTCTTAAACTACCTTTGAACAGCTGCTGCCTAATTAGATAACATTTTGAACATTTTGGACATTTTGAATCCACTTTACTAAAACATAGACTATCTTTGCAGAGATAACAGTTGTGTGTAGCCAAGACATACATAATTGGAAGGAAATGTCTTTCATTTACTAATGGTACATTGAAATGTTTATTGTGTAATTATCTTTATAAAAGAAGATTATTCTTAACAATGTATCTGTTTGATTGCTTTGGGCATGTTAGCTTCTGGAACTGGTTAACAGAAGTACGCAGCACCTCAGTGAAGTATGTGTCTGAATGCATGCAGAATTTTAAGATGAAATGTAACTTATGTAAGGTTGTTTTAGTTATGGCAGTCACAGTTTGATTTGCACAGGAAATTTTAAGAAAATTGTCCTTATAATTCTGTCTTTGATAATTTTCTTCTTTTTAATCTAGTATTCTGTGTTGTCTAGGTCCAAAGGAGAACACGTGTGAAATCTGAAATTAGTTACTTTCATAGGATTTGAATTACGGTTCTCTTGAAAATTCATTATGTATGCATGCACATGTCTGTGTGATTATAAATCTTGTGGACATAGGATTTAAAGCTGGTAATGGATTTGCAGTTAAATTTTCAGAGTTGCATCTGTGTAAAGCTCAGCTTTTAGTTAAAATGATGAGAACCAATATATTTCCATCTTGAATTCTATTATCACAGTTTTTGTTGAAAATAGTGGTTCCTAGCAATCCACTGAGAACAGTAGTGTATGTTAGTTTATCCTAATATTTTACAATGTATTACAAAATTTTTTATGATCTTTTGTAATGTTAAACTAAACAATTGATTTTTCAGCCTTAAAATCATTATTTATTCCAGCTTACTAGCAACCTTTGACAGTCAATTTGCTTAATATTCATCAGTAGCCTAATTTAATCCAAATGATTTAAGCCATGGCAGGGGAGTTAGAACTAGATAATCTTTAAAGTCCCTTCCAACCTAAACCATTCTACTATGCTATGATCACAGCGAGTTATGATGATTGGTGAAACTGCAACCTACAGTAATATTGAACAGATAAGAGTATTTTTTTGATTCTGACATGTTCACAGCCTGCAGAAGTTTAATAAGAACATAAAAATCAGTGAGTAACATTTAATGTTTCTTCTCTAACTGCAACATTCTGGATTATATTAAATAGAATTTTAAATTTATGCTTTATCCCATATGGCATCCTGACTCGATTAATTTCCCTAGAGGATAGTGTATTAACCAGACAAGAAAAAGCCAGGAAGATTTAAAGATAGCATTGTAAATGAAGGCATCTGCCACTATCAGCACTGGCTCTGAATTCTGTAATTATTCATCATTTGATCAAATAATTTCATAACTTCAGCAGTACAAAATTTTCCCTGTAGTATGTGTGGATGATTTTGTTGGTTATGTGAAATAATTGGTGCTAAAAAGACAAAGAAAAGGAGAAATATTAATTTTTAGACGTATTTTCTCTGTACCACATAATAATTCTGCTAATAGTTCGCTATTTCAAAGAGTTGTAGACAACCTACAGGGCAGACTTTATCAAAGGAATAAACTTTGTGCAAAGTATCCACCACAATTTACTTTTAATTTACTGAATTCAGTGACTTAGTTTAGGGTTCAAAGTCACACGAGAGAGAGTGCATCCTGTGCCATTCTCATTTTGATAAGAAATTGTCTGACATTTTGAGAAATGACCTACTCAGTAATCACAATCAGAATATATAAAAGCTCTGTGATACAGAATCGTTTTCTTATTCAAACTAGACTCCTGTTCATAAGCTATTAACTGAGCTGTGAATTTCAGCTGATAAAGTCTGGCTGAGGTCTTTTTGTGAACTCCTGAGGTATTGTAGAGAGCCATATCGGTGGGATATGCAGGTGCATAGAATATGACTTCTCTTGGGAAAATGTGCATAAAAGGAACAGTATTATTAGGCCTAATAGAAATGGTCCAAGGGTGAATCAGGCATTTGATTTGCTTCAGAGCCGCTATTTAATATTGTTGCTATCTTGGAAACAACATATTACAGTAAAATATAGTTACAGCATATCCGTATACATTAGTCAATGTAAACAGAGAGCATATCAGTGAGCTAGCAGAAAAAAACAAAGAATACTCAACGTCTTATAAACTTGAGATCTGAACTGACACCTATTTGATGCAGTCTAAGTAACTCCCTCCCAGCAAATTCAACATTCAGCAAATTCAAGTTCAACAAAATTTGAATCACCCGCTTGCTTCCTCAAATATTTTGACAATGTAAAATAGTTGCATAATCCAATGCAGTGGCCAAGTTACAGATTTGAAGGCCAGTGCAGTACTCAGAGTATAACACACTTGGAAATGTTAGAGGATGCTGTACATTAGTAAAGGTACAGATGCTTCTTTGGCTTCCTTGAGGCAGCTGGGAGAATGAGACAACACTCCCCGGGAGATTCATTGAATCTCTGTGATACATGGCAGTCACTCGCTCTATGTTCATACCTGATCTCCACAATCCTTTTGGAAATGTCATACTTCCGATTCTTTTAGTAGAATCCTTTTGCTTTCTAGAAATGTGAGAGATTTGTGTGCTTTTGCATGGGTACATTTGCACTTGGGAATCACTTTTCTATGTACACAGATTATGTATCTGAACAGAAAACACCATCATCTGGCTAAGTGGCTTTATTTTCATTTCCTTGTTTTCATGTCACTTTAAACCTCATTATGTTAATGTCATATTATGTTATATCTTTCTAATGTCTTAAAACTGTTTAAAAATGCCTATCTTGATGTGAAACATTAGCAGACTGTAGTGGCTACGAGCAAATTATCAAAGGCAACAAACAAATTATTGAAAAGTACTTTTTTAAAATATATTTCTACCAACAACTTATGTAAGAGTTGACTTTAGCATTATTAAACTATTTTGACTGATGAAACCTTCTTAGAAGAGCTATTAAAACTGTAAAACTGTACTAGCTGAATGCAGGAGTCAATCTTCCATCAGCATTTTGCTGATTTGACAAGAAATAATGCTGAATAGGCAGTGTAAGCAAAACCTGCTATGATTCAGAAGGACAATTACACAATTTATATGACCTAAGTTAAAAATATGTGCTGGCTTCTTAAAGTGGAAAATTGTTTTAGATTCAGTGAGTGAACTTCACTTGTTAAATGTGTAACCATTCTGGTTTTGGAAGATCTAGTTTAACTTATAGAATCATAGAATAGTCAGCATTGGAAAGGACCTTAAGATCATCTAGTTCCAAACCCCCTGCCATGGGCAGGGACACCTCACACTAAACTATGTTGCCCAAGGCTCTGTCCAACCTGACCTTGAACACTTCCAGGGTTGGAGCATTCACAACTTCCTTGGGCAACCCATTCCAGTGCCTCACCACCCTCACTGTAAAATTCTTCCTTATATCTTATCTGAACTTCCCCTGTTTACGTTTGAAGCCATTACCCCTTGTCCTACCACTACAGTCCCCAGTGCAGAGTCCCTCCCCAGCATCCTTGTAGGCCCCCTCCAGATACTGGAAGGTTGCTATGAGGTCTCCACACAGCCTTCTCTTCTCCAGGCTGAACAGCCCCAACTTTCTCAGCCTATCTTCATAAGGGATGTGCTACAGCCCCGTTGTCATCCTCATGGTCCTCCTCTGGACTTGCTCGAACAGCTCCATGTCCTTTTTATGTTGAGGACACCAGAACTGGACACAGTACTCCAAGTGAGGTCTCACGAGAGCAGAGTAGAGGAGCAGGATCACCTCCTTTGACCTGCTGGTCATGCTTCTTTTGATATAGCCCAGGATAAAGTTGGCTTTCTGGGCTGCAAGCACACATTGAAGCCGGCTCATGTCAAGTTTCTCATCAATCAGCACCCCTAAGTCCTTCTCCGCAGGGCTGCTCTGAATCTCTTCTCCGCCCAACCTGTAGTTGTGCCTGGGGTTGTGCCGACCCAGGTGTAGGACCTTGCACTTGGCTTGGTTAAACTTCATGAGGTTGGTATTGGTCCACCTCACAAGCGTGTCAAGGTCCCTCTGGATGGCATCCCTTCCCTCCAGCGTATCAACTGAGCCACACAGCTTGGTGTTGTCAGCAAACTTGCTGAGGGCGCACTCAATTCCATTGTCCATGTCACCGACAAAGATGTTGAACAACTTCAATATATGTTAAAAAATGTTTCATATTTATAACAAATGATAAAATGAAAATACTATCAGACATAAACAGACAGCTTGATTTTGATTTTTTTTTTCTTTAAAATGTAGCTCAGCCTTCTGAAGTGACATGCAAGTGGTCTTCCTCCTTCCCTAATTCTCTTTAAAGCAGAGATCCTTCAAGTCATGGGATAAGGTCTGCGTACTCTGCTCGGGTATCTATATAAAACTGTGATTAAAAAATGGAAATTGGAGTAAATTCCTGTAAGAGACTCTGATTTTAATAACTTCAGCTTTTAAATGTAGAAAATTCCTCCTAAAAGGACCAATAAAGCTTGCTGTAAGAATTGAGAATGGATAACCAAGCTGATACGACTATAAAAAGTATGTGTGGGGGAACCCAAACCAGAAAGTTAAAGAGGACCTTTTAGTATATGAATTAAAGCAAAAAACAGAAAACCCCACCACAAACAAGCCAAAACTCAAACCCACAGTACCTTAGCAATAATTGTTTATGCTGCTTATCAGGAATAAATGGTCAAATTGTAAATATAGTTATGAAAAAATATTAGTACCAAGCAGGTATTGTATTCTGCTTTTCTGGTGATGACACTTTTATCATGTGAGGATGACAAATTTTTCTTCCAATTTCCATCTGAAAGATATGCAGAAAAAATATAGAAAACTATTCCTAAATGACTCAGAATTCTGTAGAATATGGTTTTATACTATAAGAAAAGCATTGCCATAGCTATGCATTTCTTCCAGTATAACGGGAATATTGAGTTTTAAAGGGCTGTTTAGTCCATTGTGGGATGATGTCACTAGAATGAATGGCTATTAATGGGTAAGCCACTTAAAATTATGTTGGACATTGTTTATGGAGTGATAATTAAGCAGCAGAACAAACTACAATGGAAAATATTAGACCTTGTGATTTGATGTATTCAAATCAAAACTTCATCTTTTTTCTGGAACACAAGTCAGCTGAGGAAGAGATATTCTTCAGTTAAATATAAATTACAGATTTTGGTAGCTGAGGCAACCATGTAAGATTCTTGAGTGTCAAGGTTTGTTGCCTTTCATAGCTTTCATATATCTGTGAAGGATGGAAAAGTACTTGGTTTGATGTTTTCAGTCTTCGTATGTATTTATTTAATCTCTGTATTTTCTACAGTGTTGAGTACATTTTAAAAAAATGATTTAAACACATCTAGTGACATGGCTCCTAGGTTTTTTCTTTTTGTTTTTTTTTTTTTTTGGGGGGGGGGTTGTTTGTTTGTTTGTTTTTCTGGTACAACCACATTATTGTTGTGTTTTACAAGCATCTATAGGTAAAGCTTAGAAGACACAAGCATTCTGTGATTTTGGATGAGACTTTGGATGTGAGTTGGGAAATCCATGCAGTAACATGATCAAGCTCAACAAGACCTTTACTTAATGTTTTCACATTACACTCTACGTTATTATTCTAAGAACTGTTAATTGTAATGACTGGTGTAATATTGCCTGTGGCTTTTAAAACATTGCTTGGTTTGGAAGAAATCTGAAGTCCACACAGCGTAAAATAAAAGGAAAACAAATGGTTCTCCTCAGTTCTGCACAAATTGTCTAACCAGCAATGCATCATCTGTCCTTGGTGTGAATTGAAGAAACAAACAATTGCAGATGATTAAGAAAACGCATCAGTTAGAATTTCAGAGAATAGTCCAATGTACTCCTGCAATTTGAAAAAGGGACTATCAATTTTCACTTATCTGAGCAGTCCTTACCCCCACAATAATCTAAGTGAATTCAATTAATTTCAGAGCTAAATGCTGTATTAGTAACAAAATAGTATGCCGTAAAAGAGTCAGATAAAAAGACTCAAACAAACCCATCAAAAAGCTGGGGGATAGAAACTCCTCTGTCATGAACCAAAGCTCCTACTTGCTGCAGAATATACCAGCAATAAGTAAGGTTTCAGGATGCAGTTTAATTTGATCCCCTTCTGTAATGCGTTGTTGGAGTCTTTTGTTTTATGTTGCCAGTATTTTGAAATTGTAGCAGACGATGACCATACAATGCATCATAAACCATGTTATGAATATCTATAAATTTCTTTCCTAATATATTCCGATCATTGTCATTATGGTTGCAAAGATCTTAGTGTCACTTTCGTTAATTGTAGAAGCTGAATGATGTTGTGTAACTTCCAATGATGCAGAAGAAAATGTGCTCTCGCATGGTGATATTATTCAAATTGAATTTTCAAGCTGAACAGTAAAAGGTCTTTAGCTCACAGTATTTTTGCGCATAAATTTAAACAAGGTGCTGAACTGTGGCAACCAAAACAAAAAAAATCATACGAGCAAGTTGCTGTGCTTGTCATCTGAAACGCACAGGGCATTCTGAGACCATGAAGTGATACAATGTTATAACCAACCCTTTCATAGTATCAAAAAGATATTTCTTTTTGATGCAACAAGTTACCTCTTGATGCATTGATGAACTCTTGATTTTCTGACTGTTGTGAAGGGAGCATGCCAAGCAGATTTTTCTACTTCGCAGTGTTAGCCACCTATGTCAGTTTTCATCCTATTCTCTCACCATTTTTTGCTTTCTTTTATAAGCACTGTGCACTGAAGGAATTAAAAGTAACTTTTAGATGTTATCTATTTGTGATGATTTTTGACAGTCAGGCTTTATCTAAACTATGTAAGAAAATAAAATCTTTCCTTTAGATTTGTGACCTTTTGGATACCTTTAGGGATGTAGTAAGCTTTACTGTCCTTTTGGTCAAATCCAGTACTTGCTAGTGCTACTTTCAAATTACTTACCTCATAAACCAGCAATTTCTGGACACCATCTCCATACTGCATATGAAATTGTGCTTCCCTCAGCTTTTTCTCTTGTAATTGACAGTCTTCAGCAGGTTCATAGCCCCCTATGAATGGGGACTTTAAAAATGCCAAAACATACTTCCCATGTTGCCTTGTTTTTACGACAGTGACCTGCCAGTAGGTGCTACTTTTGGCTGGATCAGAAGACAGAAGCAATTATTTGTGTTCTGGTAAAGAGAACACCTGAAGAAGTGATTGTATATGTGCTAAGATAGAAATAATGAGAGGATTCAGATTTTCTGAGAGAATGAGTTGCTCTTACAGAGTTCAAAACAAGTTTTATTTATTTCATTCTGCTTGAAAAAATAGGGAATAAACCATCAGTTCTGGATAGAAAACTTCCTGATTATTTTTTATTTGTTGGTTTATTTTGTATCATTAGTCAGTCATCCAGTTTTGTCATGGTTTAACCCCAGCTAGCAACTAAGCCCCATACAGCTGCTTGCTTGCTCTATCCCCCAAGATAATTGGAAGAGTAAAAGTGGGAAAACTTGTGGATTGAGATAAAGACTTTAACAGGTAAAGCAAAAGTCGCACATGTTGGCAAAGCAAAACAAGGAATTTATTCACCACTTCCCATCAGCAGGTAGGTGTTCAGCTTTCTCCAGGAAAGCAGGACTCCATGCATAACAGTTACTTGGGGAGACAAACACCATCAATCTGAATGTCCTACTCTTTCTCCTTCTTCCCTCAGCTTTATTTGCCAAGCACTACATCATATGGTATAGAATGTAGCTTTGGATATCTGGATATCTCTTTATTGTCATAGCTGCAACTCAAAAGAGATGCTGAAATGAAAGTTTCCTCTGTGAAGCGGAGAGTGGTTTTGAAAGGTCATTCTCCTTTGAAGTAGTTTGTGATCCTTTTCCATCATTCATTTGTGAACCTTCCAGATATTCTGTGTAGCTCACAATCTTGGTCGTGTGTTTCTGAAGGAGATAAATGTTGTAATGCACTTTTTGTCATTATTTTTTTATTAATTTGGGATGTGGCTCCTGATAGGTTTAAGGACTTCAGTGTAACTGCCAGCTACTGCTTTTTTTTTAAATCATTGCTGGAGTTATGGAAATTGCTAAACCTCTGTCCATCATATTTGAAAAATCATGGTAGTTAGGGTGAAGCTCCTGATGACTGAAAGAAGAGTAATATAACCCCCATTTTCAAGA